>NC_142743.1:2100000-2305000 GCF_051943395.1 Hippocampus bargibanti | reverse complement strand
TTCAACTGCCTGGAATGATGCACAGAAAATGTCAAATTCTTTGACATACAGTAAAGTCTCGTTATATCGATATTCAAGGGAGTCCGAAAAAATATCGATATAACCGGGACTATCGATATATCCGACCCTGTTTGCATGTAATTTTCTCCGTGCGTGCATAGAAATAGTATCGATATAACCGGGACTATCGATATATCTGATATCGATATAACGAGACTTTACTGTATTTGATTTCCCCCCTCTATAGGGTGATCATTTTCATTTCTATCAAATTATGTAGCATGCTCACTATCAGGAAAGATATTCAAGATCATTCTCCCCCATTTAGAGCTGATGTGTTCCTCTTATTTTTTAGAGCAGTGTATTTCGTTGAATTAATCTGTTCAACTGTTGAGAACAAATGTATTTGGATTTTATGACAGTGCACTTTTAATTTAATTTATTGTTTTTGATGTTTGGAAAAGAATGATTTGTGTTGTATGTTATGTTAAATACGATCAAGAATGCATTGTCAACTTCAGATTTAAAGTATTTTATTTAAAAAAATGCTAAAAAAATAACCAAAACACCATGTTTGCCTCATGATAAATACATTTTACATCCATTTGTGTGACCAGTAGTAACTAAAAACTGCTCCTAATTAAGTAATGATACAGTAAAGTCTCGTTATATCGATATCGGTTATATCGATAGTGCTGCTTATTACGATACTATTTCTATGAACGCAAGGAGAAAATTTACATGTTTTTTTGTGAAATTTTAGAGTATACCCACTTCTCAAGGGACCACTGTCATCAACTAATATTTTTTTTCAGATGTATGGATAATTCATTCTGATACCATCCATCCATCATCTAGACCTCTTAATCCTCATTAGGGTCAAAGGGGATGCTGGAGCCTATCCCAGCTGTCTTCGGGCACTAGGCAGTTTTTTGAATGTGGGAGGAAACCGGAGGACCCGGAGAAAACCCATGCAGGCACAGGGAGGAGGCCGGACCGGGTCTTGAACTCACGACCTCTGCACTGTGAAATCGGCGTGCTAAACACTCGACTACCGGGCCGCCTGTTTAGATACCTTTTTTCCATTTCACATTATCAAAATGCCCAAAGTTTACATCTCTCAAAAGTAAATTGTACCCAAATGCCATAGTAATCCAATATCGAGTCTTAGTTTATCAAACAAATCAAACAAGTGTGTTTTCCTTCACCTGCTCGGACGCCATGCATGAAAAGTCAACATGATGGATTTTACGTGTTTTTTATTATTCATGAAATCTGATTTATTGTACCCCACCATGACAACCTGCATATTGCACTCTAATAATCTATTCACAGTCAATCTCCTATAATCACAGCAAATTCCTGGCACGCCAATAATTCTCCATGCTGGCGAGTAAGGCAGGCACAAACGAGTCAAGCAGGACAGTTGTCGGTCACGGCTTAATAACCACCGCTTGGATTTAAAATAGGTCCAACAAGGATAAGTGGTTCAGAAAATGGATGGACGGATTGGTGGAAGAACACCCTGGTTTCTGCCCGTTGTCAGTGTACGCTAAAACATTTTGGAAAACATAGCGTGGATAAAGCCTGATAAAATTGGGCTTCATGCAGATAAAATTGGATGTTTTCACATTTTTGGATTATAATGTTTACTTTTGATTTGCTTTTTCTTAAAAAAAACACTATTAATATTATTGTTATTGTTAATGTTATTGTTATATGTTTTATTTATAAGCGCCTTTCAAAGCTCTCATGGACACTTTAAAATCACAAAACAGGACATAAATAAAATCACAGTTAAAATGATAAATAAGAACAAGAGATAAAACTATACAGAAAATGTGATTTTAATCACTGTAAGTGGGTTTTGAGATGGGATTTGAAGGTCGGAAGAGAATGAATATTACGGTTGTTGGGAGGAAGAGAGTTCCAGAGTTTGGGGGCAGAGCAGCTGGTGGAGGGAGGATGAGAATCTGATGGAGCGAGAGGGAAGAGAAAGGTGAAGAAGGTCACATAGGTATGGGGGCCAAGGTTATGGATGGCTTTAAATGTATAAAGAAGTATTTTGAAGTCAATTCTAAGTTTGACCGGGAGCCAGTGGAGTTGTTGTAGGACGTGGGTGATATGGTAAAAGGTGAGGGTTCTGTTGATGATCCAGGATGCGGTATTCAAGAGTAGTTGTAGTTAGTGGAGAAATTTGTGAGGGACACCGGGGAGAAGACAATTGAAATAATCAACGTGGGAGGTGACGAAACTGTGGACAAGCATACCCGTGGAGTCAGAGGCTGACGAAGACGATTGATAGTGCGTAGGTGAAAGTAAGCGGGGCGGCTGATGTTATTCGTATGGGAGTGGAAAGATAATGAGCTATCGAGGACGACACCCAGGCTTTTGCTTGAGGGGAAGTTCATTTATTTTGGCTGTTGAGTTTGAGGAAGTGAAGGGAAGGGATGAAGGTGGAAGAGAGGCCTCGGGTTTGCTGGAGAGGTAGAGCTGGGTGTTATCTGCAAAGCAATGAAAGTGTATACCAAATCTATGGAAAATATTGGCAAGGGGAAGAATGTAGGTGATTAAGAGGAGGGGTCGGAGAACAGAGCTTTGGGGCACACCAGAAGACACAGAGGAGGACTCTTGCAAAGTGAAGGAGTTGATTTGGATGAACTGAGAGCTGCGAATGTGTGTGTGGGTGAGACCTATGGTGGAAAGACTATAAAATAGGATGGGGTGAGAAATGGTGTCAAAAGCTGCGGTGAGGTCAAGGAGGATGAGGATGATGAGGAAACCGGCATCTGCTGCCTTAAAAGGGTTGTTTGTCATTTTCATGAGAGCTGATTCTGTTTGGTGGCAGGGGTGGAAACCAGTCTGGAATTGTTCGCATAAATTGTTGTGAGTGAGGCGAGGGTGAAGCTAAGAGCAAAAAAAAAAAAGTTCAAGGATTTTGGAAATGAAAGGAAGATGAGAAATGGGGAGTGCGTTCTTGAAATTGTTGGGGTCTCATCCGAGGTTTTTAAGAATTGGGGTGACAGCTACAGTTTTGTGTACAATCACTGACAAGTAGTTCAAAGGCCGTGTGTAGTTTGAAGATGATTCTTGATTTTGATTGATTGACTGATTGATTAGTTGAGTGGTTGATTGATTTTGCACTGCTGGAATAATTGCCTCGGGTGCATCTATTGTATTTATCACCCACAATGTATAATTCACCCTCTGTTGCTTTTTAAAAATCCATTCGATGACCGGGGTTTGTTTTCTAGCAAAGATATAAATTATGATCAATTTTGTCTAATAAAAGCTCACAATTGCTGTGTTACTTGAGATAACTTTGTTCTTAGCTCCTTTAATAATAATAATAATAATAATAATAATAATAATAATAATACATTTCATTTCTAAGCGCCTTTCAAAACTCTTCGGGAATGGCTGTGAATGAGTTAATATTGAGGATAAGCGATTCATAAACACATGCATATAGTGTATTGTACAAACGTGCTGCCTTTACACCAGGCGTTACCAACCTTTCTGAAATTATGAGCTCCTTCTTGGCGATTGATTAATTGGGAGGGCTATCAGTTTGACAGTCTGCACTTTTAAAATCAATTTGCTCAAACTACCATCACATGTTAGAAATTAATTATTGATCATATTCTTTTTAAAAAGGCACTGGTCACATGAGTAAACCTCTCAAAAGGAATTGTTTTAATGGCTGTAACAGTGTGTGTACATGAGTTAAAATAGAAGGAAATATATTTGGTTAGACACTGTCTTACTTGGCTGCCTTTTTTGTGGTGCTTCTGACCAATTGCACAGCTGGTGCTGCCCTTTCCTCTCATTCATACACATACTCAAACGCTTCAAAGTTTATGAAATCCTGAAGTACAGTAAAGTCTCGTTATATCGATATTCAAGGGAGCCCGAAAAAATATCGATATAACCGGGACTATCGATATATCCGATATCGATATAACGAGACTTTACTGTACTTTTTATACCCGACCCCTGCTTTTCTCATGGATTGTGCACGTTTGATAGCTATTGCAATTTTTCCCCCTCAAAACACCGGGGAAAAAAATAACACAGAAAACTGGGAATACAAAACCTTCAACCTTCAAAAACATTCAAAACAAAACCTTCAAAAATGTAGAAAAAAATCTGGTCCAGAAATTGTTGAGCCGTGAGCCGATTGTGCGGTAATAGGTGTCAGACAGACTTCCATCAGCACACACAACCCCCCCCACCCCAAATCCCAGAAAAATCATTCATGGGGATCAAGGGCACTTTGGGGATATTTTTGAGCATATTTCCAGGCACCCAGAGACCCTTGCCATGCACATCTCTGGTAGTGACAATGTTAATTTTCCATTTTGATATCGTAACACTTTGCAGCGTTTACATTGTTTAAACAATCACACCAGCCCATTAAATCACCACCACCTCAAAGAATATATTGTGTCCTACCTGAATGTGTTTCCCATTTAGACTATTGTCTCCAGACCGTTTTAGCATGTGTCTGTTCACCGCTTTGGCTGTTACTGTTATTATCCCCAGAGGACACTTTGACTTTACGCTAGCTTGTAGTGCAATAGAAGAAAAGGCCAACATGATCTCAGAGCCTCATAAAAGAGAAGGAGAGATGATAAAGAAGACCTAATGAAGCAGACAGACTGACTCAAATTTTTCAGGAATGTTGGATATACAGTAAAGTCTCGTTATATCGATATTCAAGGGAGTCCGAAAAAATATCGATATAACCGGGACTATCGATATATCCGACTCTGTTTGCATGTAATTTTCTCCGTGCGTGCATAGAAATAGTACCGATATAACCGGGACTATCGATATATCCGATATCGATATAACGAGACTTTACTGTATTATGTTTTCCACCATCCACTGCCAAGTGCTACGAAGTGCAAAAAAATATGCTTGTTACAGTTAGTTTGACTTTGCCTCATTGTTTTCTATTCATACGTAAAGGACAACCGACGTCTCCGGACAAGTTGTGTCTATAATTTGTAAAATGGCTTCAAATGACTTCCACTGAGCGTATTTTAAAAATATTCCACCACATATAGCTCTATTTTACGTTTTAAGACTCGAGCTGAATATTCAGGAAGTCTTGTTTTTGAGTTGGTGACCAGTCCGTACGTGACGTCACGAAAGGAACGCCCCACACGAAAAAAAGACAAATTGTAGCAGTCTTTCCATCACGTCAATGTATTTTGCTCTATTGTTTGGTCTGAAAACCTTGTGTTGCACCCAAAAGCCGTCAGAAGAGGGAGTCCAAGCTCCATAAAAGGAATTTATCAGCCTGTGGAAACGGAGGTGGCCATTGGAGGTTGCCATTTTGTGCCTCTTTTTTTTGGTTGAGAGATTTTCCCCGAATGTTGCCTCAAAATGGCACATATAATTCTTTAATCGATTGCAAACATGTATGCTTTCCTCTTCCGAACTAATGTATTTGAATCATATTCATCACTGGATGAGTAACAAGAAAGCATCTTCTCCGAATCTGAAGCCATTGTTTTGATTCTCGAGCAATGCAAGACGTCTTGGCGTGACGTCATGAACTGGGGGCGGGACTTTCTGAAAATGCCCAATTCGCAGTTCAATTTTTTGCAGATTTTGAACACCTCGAGTCATTTTTATTGGTGTTTTGCATTTGAATAAAAATATCATACTGCGTGTTTTGGGTATTTTAGATGCTGTAAAACGTTTTTCTGATGTCAGTTAAGAAACAAAAAGTGACATCAGTTGTCCTTTAAACCAAATTACAGTAAAGTCTCGTTATATCGATATTCAATGGAGTCCGAAAAAATATCGATATAACCGGGACTATCGATATATCAGACCCTGTTTGCATGTAATTTTCTCCGTGCGTGCATAGAAATAGTATCGATATAACCGGGACTATCGATATATCCGATATCGATATAACGAGACTTTACTGTATATGTGGACACGGTGCATGATGCGGATGATTAACAAGTGTGTATAAATTAAGTATGTCCAATTATGATGTGAAACAATATGAAAGGGTGTGTTTCATTTGCAGGCAAAAGAAAAAGAAACTCCCTCTTATAATTAGCATGTACTATAAAAGACTGGCTCGATATCTCAGGTGGATTTTTAAAAACTGGTACTTTCTCACCAGTGACGTGCAGTCAAGCGAGGCAGATGAGGCCGTGCCTCACCTGTCATGGAAATATCAAATGAAAAAATAAATTAAACAGTGATATTTATTTATTGATTTGTACTTTAAAGTTCTTTTCCATTTCACCTCACCATTTTTGGATTTTTTTTTCAAAATCGCTGAATCTTCACATTTACCGTTCAAATACTAAGTTGAGACGAGCGGTGAGGCAGTAGCCGGCTGAGCCTCACCATGTATTGCGCAATGACTGTGCTAACTGTGCTGGCTTGCTCTGCAGTGAGACCACATTGCTGTCACTCTGCGTATCGCTATTAAAGTGTTCAAGCACTTTTAGTATATGACCTAAATTTCTAGTTTAGCTGGTGTATATAATGTAGAGTCACTTTCCATTATAAACAATGTACTACAGTGTTAATTTTATTTTATTTTGATCAAAACTGTGTGCATAGGTGAGACAGCAGTTCTCCTGCCTCATTACAGGGGGTGCTGGTGATTACAGAGATTATTGCGCCTCCTCGCCTGCAGAATAATCAAATTAGTGAGAGCAAGCTACAGTAAACAGTTAAGTGCAACCAACCAGCCATTGTTTCGCGTTGCTTTGCCTAATTTTCAGAATGGAGGAATACATATCTAAATTGAAAGAAATAGAGAGACTTTTAAAACTGCAGAAAGATAAGGAAGGCTACAAAGAAGCTATCAATGCCTTTCTTCAGAAGGAGCGGCGCATGGACTTCATTTATAAGTAAAGGTAACATGATAATCACATTTATTTTTTTATTTCTATGCTACAGTTTATATAAAGAATGCTGACATGACATTTTAAACAAAACACGGTAACTGTTGCCAATCAAATGGTGAATAAGCTACTCTGTAGAGTTCATATGTTTGTAAATCTGACTGTGAAGATGTCAGTGCCTCACCAGCCATGAACCTCACCGCACGTCACTGTTTCTCACATATAACTGGTACCATGTAAGGTGGCAATACCTCAGTACATCAGTAGGTCATATTTTATACTGAGGAGCATGAACATAAGTATTTGCATAAAACAAATAACATCTTGACAAAGGCCCGAAACAGTCTCTCGACCATGTAGATGTGCCATTTACACATTGGGATATTCTTGTTTTTCATGAAACATTGGGTGGTCTCACTCAACTTATTTTTAGTGGTTTACTTTTTATTAGTACAGTAAGTAATTAAGTAGGTAGATGACAATTCAATGTTAATGGCTCAACATGGCTTTTCACTTTTTTTTTCAGATCCCTGATAAGCCATGGTTTCTGAAAGAACTAGACGATTCTGTCAAGTGGAAGTACAGTGATACCTTGGCTTACAAACTTAATTGGTTCTTGGTCTTGGTCTAATTGGTAATTGGTTTGTGTATTCCAAGCATTCATTTCCCATAGGAAACAATTAAAATTAGAATAATCTGTTCCCAGGTCCCCATAAAACATAATTTTTGACTAAATAAGCCTTGAAACTACACAAAATATACCTTATTTTTTGTATGATAAATTTGCTATTGTATTGTAATTAAATAAATAAAATGTAATGGATAATGAAGTAGTTTTATTTACCTTTGTGATGGTCGTTGATGTAGTTGATGATATCCGAGTGAAGTTGCCGTGCTTTCTCGGCAATAATACCCTCACTCACTGTCCCCTGCTAGCTGCTTTTCGTTAATCAAAATGAACAGAAGTTTTTCAAGCTCTTCTATTGCCTGAGACCGTTGCTTAGACAACAATGAAACACCTTTAGCAACACACGCACCTTTAATAGATTCCTTGTTCCGAAGGATGTTAGCAATGGTCGACTTAGCATACTGGTGTGAGCACTCTAACCCCTTCCTCGCTCACTACTGCGTGTATGCTGCTGCGTGTTTCTGCCCATTACTGGCGCACCATGGCCCCGAGCTGTCCAGCGAAGCCAGTTGAATGACACCAACATTCCTCCCATTCAAAAACAGTACTGGCATATTCATGCTGCCGAAGAGGCGCAACCGCTCAGCACAGTCTCCTCCTTGATGAATTTCATGGTCAAAAATGCTGAAAGACAATCCGTATTCATTCCACATGACGCACAACAGCACAAGGTGATAACAGAAAACACAAAAAAAGACAAAAACAACAAAAAAGCAAGGCTCATGAAAGCACTTGCTGACGGCTGTCTATATATATATATATATATATATATATATATATATATATATATATACAGTAAAGTCTCGTTATATCGATATTCAAGGGAGTCCGAAAAAATATCGATATAACCGGGACTATCGATATATCCGATCCTGTTTGCATGTAATTTTCTCCGTGCGTGCATAGAAATGGTATCGATATAACCGGGACTATCGATATATCCGATATCGATATAACGAGACTTTACTGTGTGTATATATATATATATATATATATGAATTCCTTCCAATCAGTGTTCACTTCACAATGCAGTGAACACTTTATTGAGTAGTGTGCAATATTCACACAAATTTAACGTTTGTCAGGTGAAACGTTCGTTAGCTAAAGCGACCGTAGGCCGAGGTATCACTGTAATGTGATGTATAGGCTGATTATCTTTGTAGTACTACGCAAACACCATATAATTTCATTTAGCTGTACAAATTGCTACAGGTGCACATCGTCTCATACTTGTGCAGACTGCATTTACTGAAAGAGAGTGGTTTAATAATTGAGTGTGAGACTTAACGTGTTAATTATGCTGAATGAAAAATAAATGAACAAACATCAATTTTAATCGCGGTTTGGGTTTCAAACAATTGGGAATCTGTCATTGCACTCCTTGCCAGAACACCCTTTGCAATAATTGACACATTGGAGCCCATCAAATAGCCACCAAAATAGGGAAATCTCGGTGGTGACATGACAAATGTATGTAATAAAAAAAAATAATTGCAATGGAAGCTGTGTTAAAAGCATGCTTTTTTGTCAATTGTTTAAAAGGGCACTTTAAATATCTGTTTCCATAGATCTGTTCTTAACTGGTGCGAGATTGCTTCCCCAGGTGTGCGACATACCCTGTGGGAAATTTCCAATTTTGCAGGTCAAGTAACTGAAAACAGTGAGAAATTCTGCAAATGAAAAACTGATTGTCTTAATTGTCATGCTAATTATGCATTATAGCTGTAAAGTGATTATGATATCAAAGCTTTCTTTCAACAATTCTGGAAAGGGACGCAAAGTTGTTGGCGAATTCAATGGGGTGCAAACAAGGATAAAAAGTTCTGAACCACTACCATAGATAGAATCAATAAAACACACGATTTTTGAGATAGACACATTGTGCTGAATGGCGCACGATGCTTAAAAGTCACATTGAGAGAATTGGGAATAACCTTGATTTTTTTTTGGTCATTACGAAAATAGGCCAGAATTAATTGAACATTGCATGCATGTATTGCATCTGATTGGAACATTTCCTCCACCAACGTCATACTTTGTGTAGGCATGGCGAAAAGGTTGTTATTGCCTGTGGTTGCTTGTATTAAAAACAAAACCAAATAACAAACAAAAAACCAAAAACACTGCACATTTGTTTTATTGTCATATTTTTTATGAATAAAATCATTTTCTTTCGTTCCCCGAAAACAAAATATGCTTTACAAAATTAGACAGTTGCTTTTTAAGTCACTGACATGCAAGGAAAAAAAATACGTTTGATCAATATTGACACGCCCTCTCCCTGCCAATAACTACGATTTTGTTATCACATTAAGGTATCACTTTCAGCACCAATCCTATGCACATGATGTCCGTTTTGTATAATTGTATGTTAAGTCAAGACCTATCGTGACTAGACTGTTAATCATTTACAACACTTACTTTTTGGATATATTCTAAGTGCTGAGCTGAAAAATTTAAAATGAGTTTCGACTGAAGTTAGTCTTATTTTTTTTTCTGCATTCACGAGGAATCAGAAACCCACTGAGGCACATGGCTGTGTGAATGACAGCTCCCAAAAAAACAAGGGTGAACATTAAAATTACAGGGTGAAGAAGCTAACACCCACTGGATGAAAAAAACTGAGAAACCTTGGCATGCCACAGCAGACAAAAGTGTGTGTGTGTGTGTGTGTGTGTGTGTGTGTGTGTGTGTGTGTGTGTGTGTGTGTGTGTGTGTGTGTGTCAGAGAGAGGGGGTGTAGAGGGAAGCATGCACTTGTCAATGTGTGTCAGCCAGCAGAACTAAATCAAGCAGGGATAAATAATGAAGGTGCTCAAAATTTCACACGATCAGATTCAACTACTTGAACGATCAGTTCAAGTAGTACATTAACATGCACACCAAAATGACTGCAATGTATTGATTTAGATAATTATCCTGACACTTTAAAGCAGGATTCCCCAAACTTTTTCCTGTGAGGGCCACATAACTTTTCCCTTCTGTGA
Source organism: Hippocampus bargibanti (assembly GCF_051943395.1). Classification (NCBI taxonomy): domain Eukaryota; kingdom Metazoa; phylum Chordata; class Actinopteri; order Syngnathiformes; family Syngnathidae; genus Hippocampus; species Hippocampus bargibanti. The sequence continues at coordinate 2,294,439 of NC_142743.1, read as the reverse complement.
TGGGGGGCCGGTGTCAGTTTGTCACAGATCGTAGGGGAGCTTAAAAATAATTGTTTTCCAGGAAGCCACACATAACCAAATAACCCTTTCCAGGTTCTTTACAGAAAAAAAAGTCAGGAAACAAATAACAACACTATTTATGAAATAAATAATAACTAAATAACCCTCTCTGGGTTCTTCATAGAAAAAAAACCATGGAACATTAACTTTCTGTTGTGCCATGCACAATCTTAACAGATAAAAGTTCAGCTCAGTTGTCAGAGCAGAATGTCTCTGACACCAATGAGCAGTCTCTTAAAGTTGTTGTGTTTCTTCCTTATAATCCTTTTGGAGGTTCCAGTAGGCTTGTAGACATCACTGTTTGCAGCTCTCTCTCATCAACTTCCCTGTGAAAACCACAAAGGAAGCAGATTGAGAAAATGAACTAAGTGATATAGCACCTACACAGCACAATACATTTCGCTACCAGTATGACTGTAAAGATGGATTTTATCCCAGTAGATTTTATTATGATTATATGTGTTTATGCTCAGAATGACTCATTCAAGTCAGAAAAGTGAGCTTACCTCTGTATGTTCGTCAGTGTGAACTGTGGGCCTGCATCTGGATGGTGAGAAGTTGAATATCAGGTTCCATTCTAGTTCCAGCCACTCTCAAGCACTGATGCAAATGTTCCTCTGTCAATCTTGATCTCATCGGAAATTTCAGCAGTTTCATGCGAGAAAAGCTTTTCTCGCAGATATACGTGCTGCCAAAAACTGTGGACATTTTCATTGCGTGTTTTTTGATGTTTGGATATGTGTCGTTTGGGAGGGCGGCTTAGAAGTCAATGAGACTGTTGGGCTTGAATGCGTCTTTCAGACCATCACAGTTCTGTAACTCAGGTCCAACTTTTCCATGGTTTGGTACCAGTGACGTGCAGTCAGGGGAGGCAGGTGAGGCTCTGCCTCACCTGTCATCATGGAAATATCAAATGACAAAATAAATTAAACAGTTATATTTATTTAGTGATTTGTACTTTAACTTTCTTTTCCATTTAACTTCACCATTTTTGGATTTTTTTTTTTTCAAAATCGCTGAATTTTCACATTTACCGTTCAAATACTAAGTTGAGACGAGCGGTGAGGCAGCAGCCGGCTGAGCCTCACCATGGTTTGCGCAATCACTATGCTAACTGTGCGGGCTTGCTCTGCAGTGAGACCGCATTGCTGTCCCTCTGCATGTCGCTATTAAAGTGTTCAAAGGCTTTTAGTATATGAACTAAATTTCTGCAGTTCAGCTGGTGTATATAATGTAGAGTCACTGTACATTATAAACACTGTACTACTGTGTTTATTTGATTTTATTTTTATCAAAACTGTGTGCATAGGTGAGGCACACAGTTCGCCTGCCTCATGACAGGGGGCGCAGTTGATTAGAGATTCTTCTTGCGACTCCTCGGCTGCAGAATAATAGAATTAGTGACAGCAAGCTACAGTAAACAGTTAGCAAGTTAAGTGCAACCATCCAGTCTTTTTTTCGTTTTGCTTGGCCTTATTTTCAGAATGGTGGATTACATATCTAAATTGAAAGAATTTTCTAAGATGGACTTTCAATTCTAAGCTGGACTTTCAATCAGAAGGTCCCGCCCCTTGTTCATGATGTCACGCCAAGACGTCTTGCCTTGCTCGAGAATCAAAACAATGGCTTCAGATTCGGAGCAGATGCTTTCTTGTTGCTCATCCAATTACGAATATGATTCAAGCTCCGTTGGATATGGGCTTTGTCTGCTGGGAATTTGTGTCAACGAGTATCAAATAGTAGTCTTGGTGCAACACACAACGATTCGCCATCGCGTTACTTATGTGTTTTCCTTCTAATTTCGCCATCAACACGGATCAACACGAAGTTTTCAGACCAAACAAAGTACCCAAAAATGCATTGTGTGTCGCTTTCTCGGTCAGTGACAATACCTACCGTGACGTCACGGCAGGTATCGTCACCAACTCAAAAACAAGACTTCCTGAATGTTCAACGCGTGTCTTAAAACGTAAAATATGTGGTGGAGTCTTTGTAAAACACGCACAGTAGAAGTCATTAGAAGTGATTTTACAAATTATGGACACAACTAGTCTGGAGGCGTCGGCTGTCCTTTAAATTCTGCAAAAGTTCTGTTTTTTTTCATCGTTTTATTGTGAGAGCCTGTGTCTTTTCGATTGTCTGGACTTGCAATGTCTGTCAGACAGAACACGTGGGATGTGGGTGTGCAGGATATATTATTCTTTTCTTTTTTTATAGTTTTAGTTTAATTGTGTGTGTGTGTGTGGGTGGGTGGATGGATAGATAGATAGATAGATAGATAGATAGATAGATAGATAGATAGATAGATAGATAGATAGATAGATAGATAGATAGAGTGAGACCTCAGCTTACGAACTTAATTGGTTCCCAGACAGTGTGTAAGCCAAAAAGTTTGAATCACAAAAAAAAAAAAATCCAATTGGAAACCATTAAAATGGGAATAATCCGTTCCCAGGTTTCCATAAAATATACTTTTCAACTAAATAAGCCTTAAAACTACACACAGCATACCTTATTCTATGTATAATAAATGTGCTATTGTATTGTAATGAAAGAAATACATTGTGCTATAAAATAAAGTCGTTTTATTTACCTTAGTGATGGTCATTGATGGCTTGATGGAATGGCGTTGGAGGTCCGAGGTCAAAGGGAATTGCTGTTTGGAAAGAGAGTCACATTCCATAAGGACTGTAATTAAAGAAATAAACTGTGCTATAAAATAAAGTTGTTTTATTTACCTTTATAAATGGTCATTGATGGCTTGATGGAATGGTGTTAGAGGTCGAAGGTCAGAGGGAATTGCTGTTTGGAAAGAGAGGCACATTACATGAGGACTGTAATTAAAGAAATAAACTGCTGTAAAATAAAGTTTTATTTACCTTTTTGATGGTCATTGATGGCTTATGGAAGGAGAGTCACCTTCCACCGAGAAAAAACCCACCACGTTTTTTTGTTGTCCCATAATAGTAAAATTATCAGCAAAAAGCTCCAAAGAGGCGATCGACGTGTGCATTCAAGGACAGGGGTCTCAGCTAGGTATGAAAGGTAGGCTAGTATGGATGGATGGATGGATGGATGGATGGATGGATGGATGGATGGATGGATGGATGGAAGGACGGACGGACAGACATGCAGACAGACAGGCAGACATTATGTTATTATCTCGGGCATCGTTTTGAGTAGCTAATAGGTACCTTAGTTATTTGACAGTCAATATTTCATTGCAGTTATTTTAGGACATTGATCATGTATGTATTGCTTAGGCATAAAACACGTTGTTAGGGTCATTATTATTGAGGCAGGAATCCAAAGGAAGAATAAAAATATTATTTAATCTTTGGGACGGCACATAATGAAACTGCCTGCACTCTGGGTGCAGGCAGGCAATACATACATGATCAATGTCCTAAAATAACTGCAATAAAATATTGACTGTCAAATAACTAAGGTACCTATTAGCTATGGAAAAGAGTAAAGCATCATATGTTCATCATACATGTTCATCATACATCATATGTATCATCTGGCCTTGACTTTGACACCTGTGTTGTACACTGATCAAATATTTTTTCTCCTCAAACATATATACAGTAAAGTCTCGTTATATCGATATTCTCGGGAGTCGGAAAAAATATCGATATAACCGGACTATCGATATATCCGATCCTGCGGGCATGTAATTTTGTCCTTGAGTTCATAGAAATAGTATCGTAATAAGCAGTACTATCGATATAACCGATATCGATATAATGAGACTTTACTGTATAACTTTTACTAAAGCAATGTTGTGATCAAACTGATTATGTGATCATTTTCTAATTACAAATGTTCAAATGGTGTCATTTCTACTCTGGAGCTGACTTAACTTTTATTCAACAAAAATTCCATCTCGGTTAGAATTTTTTGCAAGCCACACTGAGGAGCAGACCCACAGACATGCATGCATGCAAGAAATTATGTCAGTGTGATGGGTGCGCAAACACTGACAGCATGCCTGAATGAACTGACTTTTCAGGGGCAATGGGATTAGTCAGGCCACGCTCTACCATGTCACTAACTGGTTGCAATATATTTTGCCTGGGTGAGCAACTGCCGTGTCCATCCATCCACATTCCATAATCCAGAGCTTTAATTTATGAAAGTGTTTTATACAATGCAATACAATACATATTGATTTATATTGTGCTTTACCATAGCTGAATCTGGAACAAAGCACTTAACACGGACAGGTATCATATACAAGAAACATTGGTCCCAAAATTGAGCCCTGCGTAACACCACATCACAGAGGGGCAGTATGTGACTCAGCAGCTAAGGCAAACACAAAATGTTATGTCAGAAAGGTAGGACCTAAACCAGTCAAGAGCACTCCCGGCAATGTCCACGGAGTGCTGCAAACGAGACAGTGGAGTACTGTGAACCACTGTATCAAATGTTGCAGTCAGATCTAATAAAACCAGACACACGTAATCTCCGGTGTCATTGGCCAGGAGGATGTCATTAGAAACTCATAACAGGGCTGATTCTGTGCTATGCATCGTCTTGAACCCTGACTGATGATATGTTCATCCAAGAAAGATTTCAACTGCATGTGCGCCACTTTTTCAAGCAATTTTGAGATGATAGGCAGTTTGGAAACGGGCCTCAAATTTGACAGTACATCTTGATCAAGACCAGATTTCTTCATCAAGGGTTGGACAACAGCATTTTTAAACTGTTGGGGGACAACGCCAAAAGAGAGTTACATGGGGAGCCAGATGGCTTAGACTGGCGAGCCACATCCTTTAAAAGGGTCAAGGACAGCTTCAAAGTAATTTAGCACAGCTGAACACGGAATATTGACAGAGGAGTCTGTGGTATTTGAAGCAAAAGTCCTCGCAGTAGAAACCTTATCAATGAAAAACTGAAGGAATCAGTTGCACCCCTCGGGTGAAGGTTCAGAGCAAGTAGGCTGGTAGTACAGAATTGTTGGTTTGAAATAGAATATGCGGGTTGTGATAGTTAGCCTGAACAAAGTCCGACAAATATTCTCTTTTAGCCTCTTTTACTGTCTTTTGGTACTTACCAGCAGTCTTCCATAATTGATACTAGACCTGCAATCTGTCTTTTTTTTCCATTTGCGTTCTGCTTTACAACACAACTGTGTAGCTGTGTGAGTTTTATCACTAAACAAAGGCTCGCGTTTAGGTTTTGGGAGCACAGATTTAGAAGGAGCCACTTAATCTAGAATGACATGTCATGATGAGTTAAACCAAGAGGTCAGTTCTTCTGTGTCAGATGAGGGCATGCAAAGTTTATTAAAGGCATCCGAGAACTGGCTAGTAGTGAGAGGATTAAATATTCTATATGAATGTAGAATGAGTCATTATTGAACTTTTTATTTTGTGAAGTTTTGGACCTGTGTGATACTGGTCACGTGGCAGTGTCTGACCTTCCTCACGGCGGCCAAATTCTCGGGGAATTTGTGTGAATGAGTAGGGGGAAAATGTGATTGGCTGAAACAAGACCTGGTCACTCCCAAAGAAAACCTCAACATCTTCAGCTCTGCTACCTCCAGCTCTGCTTCCTGTCTTTTCTTCAGTGGCACTGTCTCCACTCCAAATATCATGGCTGGTCTCACCACCGTTTTATACACTTTTCCTTTCATCCTAGCTGAGACCCTTTTATCACACATCACACCTGACATTTTTTCTCCAGCCGCTCCAGCCTGCCTGGACACGCTTCTTTACCTCTTTTCCACACTCGCCATTACTCTGGACAGTGGACCCCAAGTACTTAAAACAGGGGTGTCAAACTCATTTCGCATCGCGAGCCACATACGGCCTAGGGAGATGTCAAGTGGGCCGGGTCATTAAAATTATACCATACTATGCTAAAAATAGCAAAAATATAATGTCTTTCCTTTGCTTTGGTGTAAAGAAGCACAAGAACATTAGGAAAATATTGATATTTAATGAACTATCCTTTTACAAAACATTTCATGAAACACCTCATATTTCCTTAGACAAATGTGCAATTTACTTTTATCATTCACAAATATGCATTGCAACTGATCCCACTGATTATACAAAGGCAGAAAACTTTAATTGGTACTGAAAAATATAGTAATGCACTTTAAGATTAAATGAGACTTTTAAAGAAAGGGAATTTTTTAAACCACTTACACATACGCATATAAAATCTAAATGTAATCCCTGTGTACACCTTACAAACTAGGGAGAGTGATTTAAATGTGTAATGAAGAAAGTGTTCACCTGTCCTGCAAATCTGTAAACTTCATACATGAAACATACATACACATACAATACCTACTGAAAATATATGGAATTGTATGAACAGTAGAATTCCATCACAGAACTTTTGTTTTGAAGCTGCTGACTGACATTAAAGTGTGGTATGGCAGGCTGTGGGTAATGTTACTGTCGCTGAGAAGTTTGTCAAACTGACGATGGTTCAGACCTCTGGACCGGATGAAATTTACAGTGCGAACAACCACCTCCATGACGTGGTCCATTTTCAGCGACTTGCAACACAATGCGTCCTGGTGCAAAATACAGTGAAATGTCCAGAAACGATCTCCTCCGTTAAGGGCTTGTACTTTGTCTTTGAACTTTGTCGCGACACCTGCTTTCTTTCCGACCATGGATGGCGCGCCGTCTGTAGCCAGGCTAACAGCGCCGGACCGGTCCACTCCAACTCTGTCCAATACAGCAACGGCAGAGCCGAAAAATGTCCTCGGCTGTTGTGGTGTCCATCATTGGCACCAACTCAAGAAACTCTTCAGTAACAGTCAATGTCTCATCAACTCCTCGAATAAATATGGCCAGTTGGGCCACGTCTGTGATGTCAGTGCTCTCGTCAATTGCCACGGAAAATGCAATAAATGACTTGACTCTCTGTTTCAATTGACTGTCTAAATCTGTCGATAGTTCCGAAATCCTCTCTGCTATAGTATTCCTCGTCAGGCTAATATTGGCAAAAGCTTGTCGCTTCTCGGAACATACAAGTTCAGCCGCCTTCGTCATGCATCGTTTCACAAAGTCACCGTCGAAATACGGCTTCGATGCTAATGCTATTTCGCTAGCAATTAGGTAGCTGGCTTTTACTGCTCCTTCATTGACTTCTCGGCTCCGGATGAAAGTTGACTGCTGTTTCCTCAGACCCGCCAGCAATTCGTTAATCTTTTCTCTTCTCAGTTGTACTTGCAACCCGTCATATTTTTCGCTGTGATGAGTCTCGTAGTGGCGTCAAATATTATATTCCTTCAATACCAAAACTTGTTGCAAACACACCAAGCACACAGATTTTCCGTGCATCTCTGTAAATAAATAGGACGTGGTCCATTTTTCTTTGAAAATTCTACACTCCTTATCTACTTTTCTCCGATTGGATAACGACATTTGGTCTAATGAGGGTGTAGCGTAGAGGTAGAGACTAAGATATTAACAACTTTGTAACAAGCGGCAGATGGCGCATTGACACCGTCTGCTGTTTTCAGTCTGTCTCAGTGATGCGGCGTGTCTTCTATTCTGATGGAAATAGTGCGCCTCTTAGCGGATAATCCATGAATTGCAGCGAATTAAAAATATTAATTCCATGTCTTTTATGCATTTTTCCACTTTCAAATTATCCTGCGGGCCTGATCGAACCTCCTTGGGGGCCGGTTCCGGCCCCCGGGCCGTATGTTTGACACCGCTGTCTTAAAATCTTCCGCCTTCTTTATTTCTTCTCCCTGTAGCATCACTCTTGCACTTGGATCCCTCACAAACGCTATGGAATTAAAACAAAAGGCTCATGCTGTAGAATGAAAACAAATATCCACTCCATATTGGTGGGTCTCTGTTTCTGGTTTTGAAAGGTTTGGATGTTTACACAAATTAAAATACAGTAAAGTCTCGTTATATCGATATCGGATATATCGATAGTCCCGGTTATATCGATACTATTTCTATGCACGCACAGAGAAAATTACATGCAAACAGGGTCGGATATATCGATAGTCCCGGTTATATCGATATTTTTTCGGACTCCCTTGAATATCGATATAACGAGACTTTACTGTATCACTTTTTAATCAAAAATTAAAAAAAAAAAAACATAAAGGGGATACCCTTTGTGGTCGAAACAAAATGTTGAAGGGAGGATTCGAGACCTCAGTGAAACTCTTCTACAACATAATCATGTTCACAAGATTTTTTTTTACAACGGGACTTTTCACTCTAGCAAATGTTATCTCAGATGGAAACACACACGCATGCACGCACGCACACACACACACACACACACACATGCACTTACAAATGTATGTGTACTCTTTATATGTATTCCAATAGTGCATAAGTAGTAGTAGAGCATAAATTTATTCGACACTTCAACCTTTGTAGAGAGGAAAAAATAGTGTGTGAAAGTTACAATCAGCATATAGATCAATTAGTTGCTTGGCTTCCTCTATTTTTCTTTTTTATTACTTTTATCCTTTATTTATCCTTTATCCTTTTCGTTCTTTTCTGAGCCATTTACCAGTGTCTGAAAATCATGACAAAAAGTTACCGGACACGAGGGCAGATAACTCTGAAGAGTTGCCTGCTCGGCCATAAAGTTGCCTGCGCCATTTTTCACAACTTGAAACACAATAAGACGACTAATCGCAAAAAAAAAACATTGTTGCAAGGTATTAAGGATGTTTTTAGTTATTTATTAAGGATGTACCTACCACATATGTCATGATTTCTTTCTTTTCTTCATGATTTTGCTCCAGTTGTCGATTGCCCATACACTGTTCGGCATGTTGCACAATGTTCGTGTTGTGTCGTCTGCTACAAGCCACGTGAACGCTTCTTTCCACTATGCTTTTAATAGTAGTAATAATACATTTCATTTCTAAGCGCCTTTCAAAACTCTCAAGGACACTTTACAGTCACGGGATGATGTATGTTTACGTTTTGTAGCGTCATAAATTTTGTTTGCTTCTTTTGAATATGTTTCTTCTGATGCTGAGGTTCTGTGCATCTACTTTGGTAAATGATACACCAAATACACGAGCTTATAACACTCGGGAAAGTCCGGAAGCATGCTTCTGATTGGCTGCTGTGCCGAGTATTCAAATTACCAAACGAACCGAAATTCCGAAAATTCCAAATCAAATGAAAATTTCAAAATCAGAATAATTTATTCAGATTTCAAAATCTTCGTTCAAATGTTTGCATTGAAAAAAATCTTTCTTTTTTTTCTTTTTTCAAAAAAGTAGTCGGTCGCCCGGGCGTTTTGTGAGTTGTACGCCCAACGTAAAAGTTGCACGCCCCGGGCGTCCGGGCAGGTGTTATTTCAGACACTGCATTTACCAATGCAACCATTTGTGATACGTCTGAAACTAATACTTCCTGTACTACTGCCCATGTGGGAAAAGTGGGAATGGGAATCAATGTGAAGAAATTCAGTTTTGGACAGTTGTCTATCCGTTCATTGTGTGAAACATTGAAATGTTGATGCTTGTTGTGTCAGCAAAGGATGATTAGTTTAGAAACATTTTTAACATTTTCCAAATTTCTGAGTGAAAGATAATTCAAACACAATTTACCAGCAGATATGGTGACTCGCCACAAGGCACACGGCATTTTTTAGTGTTTTCGTAACATGGTCAAAATGGAGTTTGACGGTCGTATGGCACAGCTGAATTGGGAAACAAATTCAAATTGAAATCCATGTATGGTGAAGTCTTTCACCTATAAAAATAAAAATGAGCGGCTGTGGCAACAGTGCCAAAAATACACCTGTACCGGGATGAGAAAAGTTCAAAGTCACTTCGTACATTAGCTGCACAATAAAAATATGATTGACTCTGATATAAATCCACTTCTTTGAAAATCCTGTAGCGTATGCCAGCTCTCTTTGGGCAGTAAGTTTGGGACACCCAGAGAAGATTGCTGCCAATCACAGGGCACAGAGAGATGAAGAACCATCCGCACTCACACTCAAACCAAGGGATAATTTAGAGAGCCCGATGAGCCTGCCATGCATATTTTTGGAATGTGGGCGGAAACCAGAGTCTCCGGAGGAAACCCACGCAGGCAAGGGAAAAACATGCAAATTACAAACAGGGAGTAAGGAGGCGGGATCGTATTCATGACCTCTGCACTGTGAGGTTTGCGCGCTGGACCACCAGGCCACTTTTGTAACAAATAACAGGCCTGAGGATTTCAATCATTCATAGAAATAATTTTTGGGGGGTTCTTTGGATTACCCAATGGGAAACCACAGTAACTAATTTTGGGTTCCCTAAATGTTCATCATGGGAACGCATTTTTCTATTTTGACTGATATTCATAATTCGAGAAGTCTGATACTCAAAATGTCTGTGTAAGCTCTCAGTCGTACAGGAGTGGTCCATCACTGAGAAGGTTTCTTCAGCCGTCATCTGTACTTCTCTGAAGGTGTCGGACGTTTCGCTTCTTATCCAAGAGCCTTCGTTGGTTTGCTGATGAAGCCTCTTGGATGGAAACATTTTCATCTGATACTCGAAATCATACTACAGTAAAGTCTCGTTATATCGATATCGGATATATCGATAGTCCCGGTTATATCGATACTATTTCTATGCACGCACGGAGAAAATTACATGCAAACAGGGTCGGATAGATCGATAGAGTATGTTGTTCTGAGATGAAGATGTTGAGGTTTTCTTTGGGAGTGACCAGTTTGGATAGGATCAGGAATGCGTATATCAGAGGGACAACTCATGTTAGAGGTTTTGAAGAGAAACTGAGGAAGGCCAGACTGAGATGGTTTGGACATGCCCAGAGGAGAGAGAGTGAATATATTGGGAGAAAGATGCTGGGCCTTGAACTGCCAGGTAGGAGGTTTATGGGTGTTGTGAAAGAGGGCATGAATGAAGCTGGCGTGAGAGAAGAGGATGCACAAAACAGTGTTAGATTGAGGACACTGATTCGCTGTGGAGACCCCTGAAGAACATGTTGGACACTTATTGTCCTCATGTGGATTGTGAATACAGCTTTCCACAAACAAACGTGGCTTGGTTAACCCTTATAATATGTTAAGGGTCAATTTTACCCATTTTCAATTTGTGTTGACTAAATCACTGGTTATGCTTTGTTTTTACTCATGGAATTTTGTGACATCACCTCATCTAGAGTCATGAACTGGTTTGTAAAATCTGAACAGTCTCATATGTACTGGAATGTCTGTGCAGTTTGATTACGAATTTGATGTTGGGGGTCATTTTGACCCAGGCAGTGTAATATGGGCAAGCAGCTGATCAGTACTTTGTTTTGACTACCAAAGAGAGCCAAATGTAGAGCCGCAACACATTGAAAAAAATCTTTCTTTTTTTTCTTTTTTCAAAAAAGTAGTCGGTCGCCGGGGCGTTTTGTGAGTTGTACGCCCAACGTAAAAGTTGCACGCCCCGGGCGTCCGGGCAGGTGTTATTTCAGACACTGCATTTACCAATGCAACCATTTGTGATACGTCTGAAACTAATACTTCCTGTACTACTGCCCATGTGGGAAAAGTGGGAATGGGAATCAATGTGAAGAAATTCAGTTTTGGACAGTTGTCTATCCGTTCATTGTGTGAAACATTGAAATTTTGATGACTGTTGTGTCAGCGAAGGATGATTAGTTTAGAAACATTTTTAACATTTTCCAAATTTCTGAGTGAAAGATAATTCAAACACAATTTACCAGCAGATATGGTGACTCGCCACAAGGCACACGGCATTTTTTAGTATTTTCGTAACATGGTCAAAATGGAGTTTGACGGTCGTATGGCACAGCTGAATTGGGAAACAAATTCAAATTGAAATCCATGTATGGTGAAGTCTTTCACCTATAAAAATAAAAATGAGCGGCTGTGGCAACAGTGCCAAAAATACACCTGTACCGGGATGAGAAAAGTTCAAAGTCACTTCGTACATTAGCTGCACAATAAAAATATGATTGACTCTGATATAAATCCACTTCTTTGAAAATCCTGTAGCGTATGCCAGCTCTCTTTGGGCAGTAAGTTTGGGACACCCAGAGAAGATTGCTGCCAATCACAGGGCACAGAGAGATGAAGAACCATCCGCACTCACACTCAAACCAAGGGATAATTTAGAGAGCCCGATGAGCCTGCCATGCATATTTTTGGAATGTGGGCGGAAACCAGAGTCTCCGGAGGAAACCCACGCAGGCAAGGGAAAAACATGCAAATTACAAACAGGGAGTAAGGAGGCGGGATCGTATTCATGACCTCTGCACTGTGAGGTTTGCGCGCTGGACCACCAGGCCACTTTTGTAACAAATAACAGGCCTGAGGATTTCAATCATTCATAGAAATAATTTTTGGGGGGTTCTTTGGATTACCCAATGGGAAACCACAGTAACTAATTTTGGGTTCCCTAAATGTTCATCATGGGAACGCATTTTTCTATTTTGACTGATATTCATAATTCGAGAAGTCTGATACTCAAAATGTCTGTGTAAGCTCTCAGTCGTACAGGAGTGGTCCATCACTGAGAAGGTTTCTTCAGCCGTCATCTGTACTTCTCTGAAGGTGTCGGACGTTTCGCTTCTTATCCAAGAGCCTTCGTTGGTTTGCTGATGAAGCCTCTTGGATGGAAACATTTTCATCTGATACTCGAAATCATACTACAGTAAAGTCTCGTTATATCGATATCGGATATATCGATAGTCCCGGTTATATCGATACTATTTCTATGCACGCACGGAGAAAATTACATGCAAACAGGGTCGGATAGATCGATAGAGTATGTTGTTCTGAGATGAAGATGTTGAGGTTTTCTTTGGGAGTGACCAGTTTGGATAGGATCAGGAATGCGTATATCAGAGGGACAACTCATGTTAGAGGTTTTGAAGAGAAACTGAGGAAGGCCAGACTGAGATGGTTTGGACATGCCCAGAGGAGAGAGAGTGAATATATTGGGAGAAAGATGCTGGGCCTTGAACTGCCAGGTAGGAGGTTTATGGGTGTTGTGAAAGAGGGCATGAATGAAGCTGGCGTGAGAGAAGAGGATGCACAAAACAGTGTTAGATTGAGGACACTGATTCGCTGTGGAGACCCCTGAAGAACATGTTGGACACTTATTGTCCTCATGTGGATTGTGAATACAGCTTTCCACAAACAAACGTGGCTTGGTTAACCCTTATAATATGTTAAGGGTCAATTTTACCCATTTTCAATTTGTGTTGACTAAATCACTGGTTATGCTTTGTTTTTACTCATGGAATTTTGTGACATCACCTCATCTAGAGTCATGAACTGGTTTGTAAAATCTGAACAGTCTCATATGTACTGGAATGTCTGTGCAGTTTGATTACGAATTTGATGTTGGGGGTCATTTTGACCCAGGCAGTGTAATATGGGCAAGCAGCTGATCAGTACTTGTTTTGACTACCAAAGAGAGCCAAATGTAGAGCCGCAACATGCTATGATTTGACTTGTCACTCTTCTCATGTCATCTCTTCGACCAACACACCAAAATCGAGCCTCACAAGATTTAAAGCTTCATTACAGAGTGTGAACTGGTACAGTATAGCGATGCAGAGGAAGGCATTTCATAAACAAAGGATCTCTCAGAGACCGAGGACAGCCTTATTGATCATGAAGTTCGTTAGTGTTCTATCGAGAAGGATGACAGAGGACATGCCTACTGCTGCCTCTCCCTTGGATGAAAACCAAGGAATGCGCCAATCATCAGCCACAGACGTCTCATGGGCATCCAAGGATGGTGAGATAAAATGGCCATTACCACAAAAAGTCAACGCAGACTCTCATCTTCAATTGTTATCAAAATGACTCCTGGTGCTGCATGATTTTCTGTCATCAGTTACTGTTCTTCAATTAGAATTTCAGCTGTCCATGTCTTCACCAATAAAGAAGATTTGACTGGAAAAGACCAACTCGGAGGGGAAGCATGTATTTCCAGAGAAATTGAAGCCATTGGATCAGATTAACTGGGGAGAAGCAACTGAAAGGAGTATGTACTGAGTATGGAAGCCCAGACTTTTGAGCAACAATGTCTCAAGAGAAATTCCACACATCTCATATGATCCGATTTGACAACTTTCAGACAGTACTTGCCCAATAAGCCTGGCAAATATGTCATGGAAATGTAGGCAGCCTATGATGGAACATGTAGGTATGCATGGAATATGCCTCCTGGAAAACTACCTGGAGGAGGATGTATGTAGGGCTGAAGATGAATCGAGGACTGCAAAGTCATAATATCACATGTGAGAACTTCTTGACAATTTACCGCCTTGTCAATGAACTTCAGGGGAGAAAGCTGTTACCAACAGTCAGAAAACTAAGACAGAGCTTACCTGTAAAATTCTGAAGCTTTGGGATAGACCTCTTCATTCCTCACTAGTTGTTATCAGTGAGGAAGCAAGAAGAAAAACAATAATGTTGTTTGAATGAGCACAATTCACACATATGCATCACAGAGCACAGGACTACAACTCCACCAAAGGACAAAGCCACCACAATATACAGATGCCAGTGCAAAACTGCTGTTTAAGTCGGGCTTTTCCATGGATTGCCTGATATTGCCGAAAGAGATCATAAAATATAAATTTTCTCATCGTGCATTGCAGTGTTTTCATCGAACATGGAGGATGGTTACGATATTGAGCATGGGAACAGGAGTAAAACTCTAAAATACATTAAAACAGGCAAGAAACAAACATATTCCTGTTTTTTAAGAAACAATCGAATAAGTCTGCGGAGGGCAGTGACAATTCGTTGCAGCAAACGGCTGTTAATGATTCGAATTTAGTGGATTATGGGATGATTTCAGAGCTGTTGCAGCACGTTGCAAATCTTCAAAGCAAAGAAATTTGTTTAAATAGACACTAGTAAGAAATATTGTCCAGAGTCGGTTCTCATTGTCTTCTCTGTAATACCAATAATATCAAAATAGCACAGTTTTGTAGAAACTAAAGAAAATTTAAAATGTTTATGTATTTTTTCTATGAATAAATTGATGAATGAAAATTGTTTGCTGATATATTCAAAATATAGATTTTCCTCAAATAATGGCTTTTTGTGAATGACTGTATTTTGGTTTATTTCAATCAGTTTTGTATACTTGGGCAAGCTATAGTTCAATCGGACCCCATCAATTTCAACATTTCCCCCCTTTTCAGACGCAAGGGTGCCAACTGGCCCCCTTTTTAATTTCCCAGGTGCATCCCTGCAACATATAATAAGAATTGAATGATGAAAATCATCTGATGCATCTTTAAGAAAATGACATTAAGACTATTTACAGACGTATAATATTGATATGGCTTTACATCCTTTTTGCAACCCAAAGGGTGTACTGGGTACTCTACTATCAAGAATCTCTCACATATCATTGTAGTCGACCGACAGTTAACATGTTTTACTACACTTTGTGATCAATGTTTTATTCATAAAGTTAACATGTCTACAACTGGTAAATTATAGAATAAATACAACTGTTTCATGTATTTTTAGATTAACCTTTCGATCTACTGACCAATTTTAATTACCATCTTTTCCGGTGAATAAGGTGTGCAGGAGTATAAGGCACTCTCGCAAATAATAGTGTATTTTCAGGCAGAGGTTACGTACTTCTTCTACAGGGGAAAATAGAGTCTGTGGCTGCTGACAGTAGTCGCGAGACCTCTTGTGGCTCAATATTACTAGACATATACCTGTAAAGCACACCTGCGTGTAATGCGCAGGTTCATCTTTTGAAGAAAATGAAGGCTTTTGGGTCCGCCATGGCAAGACGTCAGATGTGTTCAAAGTGTTATTGTTGCCACCAGAGTGTCCAACTCTATGATTGCTCACTGCACATCCACACGTTTTGGGGATTCAAAATGTTTGTTGGCATTTGTTTGTTTTCACAGTTTGAAATGACATTCCTAAGTTTCAGGGAAAAAATCCATGGTCGCATAAGTTGAAGCCAGTCCTAGCTGTGAATGAGTTACACATTTTCGCTATTTCTAATGTTTATTCACAGTTTACGTTCTGTTGGTGTGTCTTACATCTTAAAAGGATAAAATGCATTGATAAAAAGTACACCAAGCACATGACAACAATCGAATGTGAGAATATGTGCTTGTGTAATGGAACATGTGCACCGGTGACAATACCTTCATTATTGTGATATGATAACGTTCTCCTTGTTAATACAATGATAATGCGGCATAGCCCTTCAATATACGATTATTCTCACATTCTCTGGCTTGCACAGAAAGTGCCACTTAAACCCAATAAATTACTCCTGGGATACTGTCAGCCATTTGTCATCCTCTGAATTGTTGCCCTTCTTTATAATGTCACTTTTATGCCCTACAGTCACTGTGCCAGTTTTATGGCACACTTACATCACCATCATGGTTTTCATCCAGCCATTTCTGATTTTCCAACGCAGTTGTGTACAAAGAAAACAAATAAATAGTGGTGAAATTCCAGAGGTGAAATGACTAGCTTCATGCTACCAGTCAGACTAGTTCTGAAAGAAAAGGAAAGCATCGGTGGATTTGTGCTTTTTTGTCAGTGAGAAATATCATGTGATAGTCAGAGTAAGAATATGTCTGACAGATCAGGGATGTCATGGCCAATTTGGGGTTGTGTTTTTCATCTTATGGATATTATGACAGTGAAACCCAACAAATGTTTCATTGCATCATCACACTGTGACTTGTACACAACATATTGATGGATTACCAGCTCTGAAGTCATTCAAATTAACTATAACATTTTGATAAATTATTTGTTAGAGTGTAAACGGTGTGAAAATATGTTGCAAAAAAGTTACTTATTACAGATAATAAGTTGATAGTTTGGTACAGATATTAGAACGTCAGATCATGCCAATTGAAACACATACAGTAAAGTCTCGTTATATCGATATCGGATATATCGATAGTCCTGGTTATATCGATACTATTTCTATGCACGCAAGGAGAAAATTACATGCAAACAGGGTCGGATATATCGATAGTCCCGGTTATATCGATATTTTTTCGGACTCCCTTGAATATCGATATAACGAGACTTTACTGTAATTTGCTTTTGCTGTCCACATAAAATGATGTGGCGAGGCATATCTGGCCTTAGGTTTGACGGCTATAATCATAAACAATTATGTACATTTCGATCACATGTCCAATTTTTTGGGGGTCGTGTCCTTCTTGCTACACACCTCATTCAACTGATCAGGATACCTTTCAGGCATCCTCACATCTTGCTGATTATCTGAAAATAATCCACCAACGAGTCAGAATTATTACTCTGGCAACGACGCTGCTAAGGCTCTTCATGTGACGGCCAAGGATTCCCAAGAATTTTTAAAAAACCTTGGGGCAGTCACAGTGGGCGCATAAACCCTAGTTGGTTGAAGTAAAACACAGCGGAAGCAGTTAAATGTGACAGTATGTAGCAGAATAATGTATTTTCCGGTGTATAAGGTACACCCAAAAGCCTTCATTTTCTTCAAAAGATGACCCTGTGCCTTATATGCCAATGAGCCACAACAGGTCGCGCAATTACTGTAAGCAGCCACCGACTCCATTTCCCCTTGCAGAAAAAGTAGTGCACGGTCCATGCTGCGATATATAAATCAGCCTCTACTATACATTCTTACAATGTGGTCTGCCTTATATATGGAAAACTTTTAACATGTCATTCATTGAAGGTGCGCTCTATATATGGAAAAAAGTGTGCCTTATAATCCAGTACGCCTTATGCAACAGAAAATACGTTAGATCAAATTGCAGGTGCTGCTGAGTCTGACAGGAAACATATCCATCCCCCTGGCATATCATAGTTTTGTAAATGCTAAGGAAGCCATGTGTTTAATTTATGTCCAATGCATGGCGAGACAAACTTTTTAAAATACTGAATGTTGAATGGGTGCTTAAGAGCGTGAGGCTGCTGTGCACATTTTTCAAAAGATCAATTGGTGAAGCTGTTGATGACAGAAAACTAAGATTGAAAGCATGAATTGATTGGCTGAATGCTCCACCTCACTTGATTCTGGAGAAAGACACTCCCATTTGGGTAGCTTCATTTGACCCTGCCAGGGCCACAAACGTGCGTACAGTAAAGTCTCGTTATATCGATATTCTCGGGAGTCGGAAAAAATATTGATATAACTGGACTATCGATATATCCGATCCTCCGCCGAACTGCATTTTAAGTGGGCAGTAAATAGGGAATCTTTGTTATGGCATGTAATTTTCTCCTTGAGTTCATGGATTGCGTATCCAGCATGCTTTTATACTGTAGTAAAGTGTAAAACATACTTATGCATTAAATAAAAATGTAATTTATTATTTTCATAACGCACTCTTGCAAGAGTGACTGAGTAGCACTCGACATTGTTCTCTACACACAAGAGAAACCACGAACGCCATCATGTACATACTGTATGAAAAACAGTGATCATTGCAAGCAATAAAGATATGTGAATACAACACAATTAAAATATATGTATGGAAAACAAAAACTGCAACGTTTACATTACTTACGTTGATAAAGTATTCATCGGCACGTCGAACTCTTTCGCAATGGAGGATTTGCTTCTTGTTGGATTCTCCTCCACAGCCACTATTGCCTTGTACTTTGTTCCGATATCACAATTCTTACGCTTCCCCACGGTTGAAATTGGTGTTGAACAACTGTATATAAGAAGACTACAGTATGTTTCAGATGCTATTGCAGCAGTAATGAAAGATGTGAGCTCTGCTACACGAAAACGGTGTTACAGATACAGATTTCGCTAATTGTGGTACTGTATTGAAATCCTTAAGCAAATATTCATTCAGCTCTAGCTGTTTTTGTATCGATATAAGCAGAGCAAAATGGCTGGTGGGGTATCGTACTAACCAGAATTAATTATACATAGAAGACTAGGAATTTGCCAGGAAATGAAAATACAGTAAAGTCTCGTTATATCGATATTCAAGGGAGTCCGAAAAAATATCGATATAACCGGGACTATCGATATATCCGACCCTGTTTGCATGTAATTTTCTCCGTGCGTGCATAGAAATAGTATCGATATAACCGGGACTATCGATATATCCGATATCGATATAACGAGACTTTACTGTAATATCGTAATAAGCAGTACTATTGATATAACCGATATCGATATAACGAGATTTTACTGTATTACACTTGACAGAACGTGAAAAGTGTGAGGGATACAATCAGAACAGGGATTGGGAGGGAATGTACAGGCACCTATCATGGACTGCCGGCTGAACTGTCGGGAGTGTTATGGGACTGAGCAACCCCTTCCCCCCCACAGTCAACCACAAATGCCATGATAGACCGTGAGAAAACTTGTAAATATAGCCCAAGTTTACCACTCCAACTCACTTTCTCCCTATTCTCACTCATGCCCACGACCTTTAAAGGACAACCGACGCCACTCGACAAGTTGTGTCCATAATTTGTAAAATCACTTCGAATGACTTCTATTGTGCGTATTTTACAAAGATTCCACAGCATATAGCTATATTTTACGTTTTAAGACTCGCACTGAATATTAAAAGTCTTTGTTTTCAAGTTGGTGACGATTCATGACTGATTTCACGTCAGGAACACCCCTGACCGAGAAAGCGACACACAATACATTTTGGGTACTTTGTTTGGTCTGAAAACTTGGTGTTGATCCGCGATGATGCCGGAATTAGGATGAAAACACAAAAATAACACGATGGTGAATCATTGTGTGTTGCACCAAGACTACTATATGATACTAGTTGATACAAATTCCCAGCAGACAAATCAGCCTATTTCCAACAGAGCTTGGGCGCCATCTTGTGCATTTTATGGGACGCTACATTGAATCAGAATCAGAATCATCTTTATTGCCAAGTATGTAGAACACACAAGGAATGTGTTTCCGGTCGAACACGCTGCACTAGTATCAGCAAAAAAATTGCA
Organism: Hippocampus bargibanti; assembly: GCF_051943395.1. Classification (NCBI taxonomy): domain Eukaryota; kingdom Metazoa; phylum Chordata; class Actinopteri; order Syngnathiformes; family Syngnathidae; genus Hippocampus; species Hippocampus bargibanti. Next base: position 2,274,429 of record NC_142743.1, on the reverse strand, counting down.
AAGAGGCACTATACAATTCCATTTGGGCTACTCTTCAAAGAGTTAGTGGCTTGGGGGAAGAAGCTGTTTAAATGTCTGCTGGATTTGGTGCGCATGGATCGGTAGCGCCTGCCTGAGGGGAGTAGCTGGAAAATGTGGTGGGCAGGGTGCGGAAGGTCCAGTATGATTTTCCGCACCCTAGTTTGGAGTCTTGCAGTGTGCAAGTCCTCGAGAGAGAGAATTTTTTCCGCCGTCCTAACTATCCGTTGAAGTCGGATTTTGCCCATTTTTGTGGCGGCCCCGAACCAAACGGTGATGGAAGAACACAGATGATGATGATGATATTATAAAGACAAACGAGAAAGTGAAAAGTTGGACTTCTTTTAGTTTAAGAATAATCGATGTCCTGATGGCTCGAATGGATACAGAAGGACTTCTTTAATCGATTGGAAACATTTTTGCTTTCCTCTTCAGAACTATTTGAATCATATTCATAACTGGATGAGTAACAAGAAAGCATCTTCTCCGAATCTGAAGCCATTGTTTTGATTCTCGAGCAAGGCAAGACGTCCTGCTGGTGTGACGTCACGAACAAGGGGGCGGGACCTTCTCAAACTCGCCATCTCCGAGGTCATTTTGAAGTAGTTTTGGGACACTTCAAGTCATTTTTATTAAGTGTTTTGCATTTGACTAAACATATCAGCCTGCGTGTTTGGTGTATTTTAGATGCTATGAAACGTTTTTCTGATGTCAGTTAGGAAACAAAAAAATTGTGTCAGTTGTCCTTTAAAGTGGCACATACACAGCGGCGAACATGACTTGTAACGTCATTTTAACCCTTTCAATATTGAGCACTATTTCTCCCTTTAACCACGAACAGCAAGATCTGAAAGGTGTAAGAATGCAACATTCGTAGAATGTTTTGTAGAAAGTGGGAGATACAACGAGAAGGTTACCGAGCACAACAATTATTCTTAAACTAAAAGAAGTCCAACTTTTCACTTTCTCGTTTGTCTTTATAATATCATCATCATCATCATCATCATCATCATCATCATCATCATCATCATCACCATCACCATCATACTTTTTGTTTTGAATTTGTTCGTGATTTTATTCGTGAAATTCCACATTTTCATTCGGGCCTTTTTTTTTAGGTTTCCCCATGCCCTTTTCCTCCTGTCCATCATATGTTTTTGACCAAACTCATCCCCATTCAGCCATTCTACATGAAAGCCCACTTTTAAGCGACACCGCTAAACTACAAGAAGAGACGGAGCGAGTGGATTATGCAGCATGATTGCACTTGCCTGTAAACCATGGTCATTAACATAAATATTTTATTTGTCAAACATTCAAGAGATATCCTTGTTTTCTTCTTGCTTCATTGTCCAAAACGAAACCATTGAGTTTTCTTAAGCCTGTATCCTCATGACACCAAACACTTTTTCTTGTTGGCAAGAATATTTGAATGTTGCTATTAAAAATGTTTCCTCAGGTAACTGCATATTTTGCCAGTGTACTTTTCAAGAAGCACCTTTAAATATGTGTGGCAAATTGAGAAATGTGTTGTTTTAACTGACCTAGGAAGTGGAAAAGAATTTATGAAAAACAAGAAACAACAGCAATGCATGTAGACGCTTGTCCATATAAGGTTTGAAGGACACGAGACAGAAATGGCTCATGTATGACATTAATATTTTTCACAAAATTGCAGCAACAATAGTGTTTGGTATACAAAACGGCATTAACTTTATTAATAGGTACGTATATGTTCAGAAAGCAACAAAATGTAACTATACAATCAGTGTAGCTTGAGGGAATAGTCCTCTGCTCCCCCCAACCTGAGAGCAGGGACCTATCATAGCAGATTCTGGCGCGGACAATAGGGATACATATAGGGCCAAAACTACCAGCAAAAAATTTAGTTAGCTAATGAAGCCTCTTGGATAAGAAGCGAAACGACCGACACCTTCAAAGAAGTACAGATGACGGCTGAAGAAACCTTCTCATCGATGGACCACTCCTGTATGACTGAGAGCTTACACAGACGTACAAATCACAATGTCATCTGCAAACATCATTGTCCAAAGAGATTCTTGTCTAACATCGTCTGTCAGCCTGTCCATCACCACAGCAAATAAGAAGCAGGTCAGAGCTGACCCCTGGTGGAGTCCCAACTCCACCTTGAATTCCTCCATCACACCGACAGCATACCTCACAACTGTCTCACATTCATGATAGATGTTTTGCACCACATACTTTTCGGTCGCTCCAGACTTCCTCATGCAATACCACAGCTCTTCTCTGAGCACCCTGTCATATGCTTTCTCCAGATCTACAAAGACACAATGCAATTTCTTCTGGCCATCTCGGTACTTCTCTATCAGCATTCTTAAAGCAAACACTGCATCTGTCGTACTCTTTTTTTGGCATGAAGCCTCTCTTTTACTGCTCATACTGCTGCTCACATATGTTCACTTCTACTCTTAGTCTAGCTTTAACTACTCTTGACCATAGTTTTATTGGATGACTTATCAACTTTATTCCTCTGTAGTTACGACAACTCTGCACATTTTGGAGACGAAGTGTACTGGTAGCCATTTTTCTACAAAATGGGCACCAGTACATTTCGTTTCCATTCTCCACACATCTGCTCACCATTTACGATCTTGTTGAACAACCCAGGCAAGAACACCATTGACACCTCTCCTAGACACTTCCAATCCTCGATTGGAAAACCATCAGGCCAGAGTGCCTTTCCACCCTTCATTCTCTTCAGCGCACTCCTCACTTTATCCTTGCTCATCATTGCTACGTCTTGTTCCACAACAGTCACGTCTTCTACTCTTTGTTCCTTCTCATTTTCCTCATTCATCAATTCTTCAAATTACTCTTCCCATCTTGCCCTAACACTACTGGCACCTGTTAATATATTGCCATCTCAATCCTGAATCACCCTAACCTGCTGCAGGTCCTTACCATCTTTGTCTCTCTGTCTCGCCAGCCTGTAAAGATCAGTCTCGCCTTCCTTGCTGTCCAGCCTAGCATACAAGTCATCATAAGCCTCTTGTTTGGCCTTTGCCACCTTTACTTTAACCTTGCGCTGCATCTCCTTGTACTGCGGTTCTGTCTATTTGATTACATGCACTGATTAATTTGATTTCCCATCAGCATTGTGTTGTTTTAGGAATGTGTACATTTCTTCAAAAGGTCTACCCTTGATCAATCCCTTGAGCTTGGGGAAGAGACAAAAATACCATGCACTGCAATGTTCAAATCAAGAGAAGGCAGCTTTATTGCTAGAGCACGCTTTCACAAGGCAATGTAATGTGCTTCACACAAGCATACACAACACCTAAAATCATTTAATGTAACTCAGAAACAAAGCACACAAAAGTAGCTGTATAAAACGCACCGAAGAACCTTCATTTTCTTCCAAATATGACCCAGCGCCTTATCGGCAGGTGCGTCCAATATGTGAAGTAATATTGAGCCACAACCGGTCTCGCAACTACTGTCAGCAGCCACTGTCAGCAGCCCGTGACTCCATTTCCCCCAGTAGTAGTAACCAGCCTCTACTATAGCACCTTATTATGTGGTGTGACTTACATTTGGAAAAAAATATATATTTATATACATGTACAGTAAAGTCTCGTTATATCGATATCGGATATATCGATAGTCCCGGTTATATTGATACTATTTCTATGCACGCACGGAGAAAATTACATGCAAACAGGGTCGGATATATCGATAGTCCCGGTTATATCGATATTTTTTCGGACTCCCTTGAATATCGATATAACGAGACTTTACTGTATTATGTTTAGAAAACTTTTTTCATTCATTGAAGGTGGGCTTTATACAGGTAGCATCTGACTTACAACCTGAGCGACTTACGTCCACCCGTACAATTTTGGCCACCAGCCAGCAAGCATCTCAGTCTCACACAGAAATCTACCGCGTGATGGCAGGGGGTAGGGGGGGCTGGCCGTGGAGCGGACAGGACTAGATCCGAGGCGAGTGGGCGTCGGTGCTCGGGTGCGCGGGACCACCGCGATGAGAACGGGGAGAGGGTCCCATGACGCCGGCCGAGGCTGGGCCAGGACAAGAGCAGAGCCGGGTCGGGCGTCGTCGCCGCTCAGAGGCGTTGGATTGCCGCGAACGCCTCGTCGGGCCACGGCTGGCACCGCGACCGCCTCTTTGAGACAGTTTGGTCTGTTTCAGGGCGAGGTGGTGAGCTGGGCGCCGCAGATGGCCGCGGGATCGCGGGATAAGACCCACGGCCACCAGCTTCCGTGGCGTCCAAATTAGATTGTTTGCAAGTCGTTTAAGCACCGAGTCTCGATTCAACATTTTGAATGGATTTCGACCTACGATCACTTTGACTTACGACCGTCGGAACGTAACCCGGTCGTAAGGCGGATGTTACCTGTACTCCAGTGTGCCTTATACACCCGAAAAAGATGCTACTATGAGAACATATATTGAAAAAAAAACGCGTCAGCAGGACTTTTAAACATGCAAATAAAATATGATAAAAAACAAACAAACAAATGAACAAAAAATCAGAAGATCTAAGTCAAAGGCAAAGTAATTTTTCTGAGGTTGAAAAAATGCAAAAAACAAAACTTCCTTTGCCTGGCCATTCGAAGCCTCCGTGGCGCCAAGCCCATTAGCTCAGTGGAGTACAAGCACCAAAGAACGGGAAAAAAGACGTGTTTCTTTGCAAATTGCAGGGTGACGCCAACACTTATTGATGTTGTCAATGCTAAAAATAAAAGGGAGTTCGAACCAAGATGGAGAGAGACACCAAATAACACAGTGCTTGTACAGGGCAAGGTAGACAATTCTCAACACCAGAACTAATCAATGAATAATTGAATGAGCGAATGGAGCATTTCTAAGTGCGTGGGGGCTTTGTCTGTGGAGGTTAGCGGGTGAGAAAATTTCTTTTCAATGCCACTCCCGATCAATCTCGGTGACGGTATTAAAAGATTTGAAGACAAATAGAGGAGCCTTCCAGACATGAGGATTAATCAATTTTACATATTGACAGTAGACTATAGCAGCGGTTAAAACTGAGAGAAAGTATTTGGAAAGTTGCATCTGATTGCACGAAAATAAAGTTGGAGCAGAAGAGAGTGTGACAACAGGGCACACACGGAGGCACAAGTCTCGTGGAGAACATTTTCTTCTGCATGTAACATACACAATGACTCAATTATTTTTGTACCATAATTTCCGCGCTCTCGAGTGCACCTAATCATAAGCCACTACATTTTTAAAGCATCTAACATTTTGTACACACATAAATTGCACCTGGCTATGATCGGCAGGTGCCCATATTGTAACATGAGAAGTGTGATCGTTGTACTAAATTCATCCTGTCTACTTGATAACTAATGTTAAGCAGATTCCTTACTTACAGACAGTGTATTGTAGGTGTTCAAATACCTGACATGTTTCGGCGACTACTTCCGCCTTCGTCAGAGTGTCACGGATGTTGCTGTGACGCGCCATTTTCAGCTGGTGTTGCTATGAGGGCGTGACCTACCTGTCAGAACTGACAGGCAAGCCGTACAACCACCTGGTACCTACAGCAAACATCATCCCCAGGATTTACGGCACGCCAAAAATACATAAACCCGATACACCCCTCCGCCCCATAGTAGACACCATCGGATCAGTCACATACAACCTCTCTAAAGCACATCGGAAATAATAAAACCGCTACTGGGACACACGGACCAACACTGCGAGAACTCAAAGCAACTCGCCACAGAACTCGCCACCATAAAATTACAGAAAGACGAAATGTTCATATCACATGACGTCACCTCACTTTACACAAAAACACCCACTAAAGCCACCATTCAGGAGAGACTCGTCCTCGCCCACCTGCGACCGCTGGCAAGCTCATCGCTGGACCCGCTGCAGTTTGCCTACCAGCCCAGCATCGGTGTGGAGGATGCCATCATCTACCTCCTCCATACGGCGTTGCTGCACCTGGAGAATGCTGGGAGCACGGTGAGGATCACATTCTTCGATTTCTCCAGTGCCTTCAACACCATCCAGCCCAGTCTACTGGGGGACAAGCTGCAGCATGCCGGAGTCGACCATCACCTCACATCCTGGATTACAGACTACCTCACAAACAGGCCACAGTACGTGAGGGTAAAGAACTGTGAGTCAGACAGGCTTCTCTGCAGCACCGGAGCGCCGCAGGGAACAGTCCTGGCTCCATTCCTCTTCACCCTCTACACCTCGGACTTCAACTACAACACCCCAACCTGCCACCTTCAGAAGTTCTCTGACGACTCAGCTATTGTCGGCCTCATTACAGAGGGAGACGATAGGGAGTACAGGGGACTGACAAAGGACTTTGTGGACTGGTGCCAGCAGAATCACCTCCAGATCAACACTGGCAAAACCAAGGAGCTGGTGGTGGATTTCTGCAGGAAACAATCGTCACCTGCACCATTGAACATCCAGGGTTCGGACATTGAGAGGGTGACCTCCTACAAGTACCTGGGTGTTACTCTCAACAATAAACTGGACTGGACAACAAACACGGATGCCCTAATCAAAAAGGGACAGAGTCGCCTCTTCCTCCTCAGGAAACTAAGGTCTTTTGGAGTTCAGGGGTCACTCCTAAAGACTTTCTATGACTCTGTGGTGGCATCAGCCATCCACTATGGCATTGTCTGCTGGTCAGGCAGCATCACCACCCGGGACAGAAAAAGACTGGAGCGCTTTGTCAAGCGGGCCAGTTCTGTCGTGGGCTGCTCGCTGGACTCTCTTGAGGAGGTGGGCAACAGACGGACGCTAGCTAAACTAAAAGCTATGACGGACAGCCCCTCCCACCCCCTCCTGCCCATCCTGACAGCTCTGGGTAGCTCCTTTAGCCAGAGACTATTACACCCGCGCTGCAAGAAGGAGAGGTACCGCCGCTCGTTCCTACCGACTGCTGTCAGGCTTCACAATTCCCAATGATCACATGTGAAAAAAAAAACAAAAACAAAAAAAAAAAACTGGACACTTGTAAATATGGGTTGTTGCAATATATCTAAATGCATCTCTTGATTCTGCACTATGTACAGTCTTGTTTATAGAACGGTTTTTGCACATCTACATTTGCACAGTATACAGTTGACATTTTTATTTTGTTATGCTTAGAATATCTTGTTTTCTATCCTTTCACTCCCACCCCAACCCCATCCCTCTTCAATTGCTGCTGTGGACTGCAAATTTCCCCATTGCGGGACGAATAAAGGTATTCTGATTCTGATTCTGATTCTGATTCAGATAGTACAGGACAGACTCAAAACAGACAGGACACTCAAAAAACGCACAAATCTTACAGCACAAGACATAACCCAGCTACTTCAATTCATAGCCACATCCACATATTTCCAATTCAGAAACACCATATACAGACAAAAAGAAGGGTTCGCCATGGGGGACCCACTCTCTGCCATCATGTGTGGATTCTTCATGGAGGACCTGGAACAGAAAGCACTTTCAACAGCCCCGGAAATATACAAACCAACACTATGGAAACGGTATGTGGACGACATCTTGGAAAAAATCAAAACAGGACATACGCAACAGCTTACGGAACACCTCAACTCCATAGACACCACAGGCAGTATCAAGTTCACCCATGAAGAAGAAACAAACCACTCCATCGCCTTCTTGGACTTGAACATACACCACACGGACAACGGGGACATCAAAGTAAAAGTACACAGGAAACCTACACATACTGACCAATATCTCCTTTGGACATCTGAACACCCCACTATTCATAAGTTGTCAGTCGTCAGAACATTACATGAACGCACCACAATAATCACGGACCCGGAAGACAAAACACAGGAGGAAAAACATATACAACACGCACTGAAAAAATGCCAATATCCCCAGTGGGCAATAACTAAAGGGGCAGAGCAGGTCAAAAACAAAAACAACACAAGACAGGGAAGAAAGAAAAAGCAAACAAACAAACAAGAACACAGAGCAATGGTAACACTACCGTACATAAGAGGAATCACAGAACGCATACAAAGGGCACTGAGGAAACACAACATAAACACACCGGTCAAACCACACACAACTCTCCGTCAAATCTTGGTACACCCAAAGGACAAAATACTCCCGGAAAACAAATGTAACTCAATATATGAAATCCCATGCAAGTCATGCAATAAATAAAGGAAGGAGTTTCATTACAAGAAAAAAAGAGCACAAGAACGAGTGCGAGAAGGAGACGGCAACAATCCAAACAATAGCAATAAAAGAACAAGCACAACAGGAGCACCATAAATCAGCCATCACGGACCACTGCAAAAGAGAGAACCACATCATGGACTGGGAGAAGGCCAGAGTCATCCGCACCGAAGACAACAAACATCAGCGCTGGATCAGGGAGGCCATTGAAATCCGAAAGCGAGGACCATCAACAGGGATGAGGGAGCTTACATGCTCTCTACTACCTGGAGCAGCATCCTGGAGGGACGAGCGGACAGCGGGGGGCGTGGCTTGCCTGTCAGTTCTGACAGGTAGGTCACGCCCTCATAGCAACACCAGCTGAAAATGGCGCGTCACAGCAACATCCGTGACACTCTGACGAAGGCGGAAGTAGTCGCCGAAACATGTCAGGTATTTGAACACCTACAATACACTGTCTGTAAGTAAGGAAGCTGCTTAACATGAGAAGTGTGACTCCGCTATGAAAGTGCCCTGCTCTCAGGTTGGGGGGAGCAGGACTACTCCCTGCAGCTGCTCCACTGTTAGTTCCTATCGTTCTGACTAACGACTGGCCTGATTGCCCCACTCTGACCGGTATCACCTCATCAGCATTACTAATCCTATTTTGCCTAAGCAGGCTATTGCATGAATGATCCAAGTTGAACCTCACCCCACCAAACCGGTTTAATGAAGGATTTAGTTGTTTTATTAAAATCGCTTATTTTACTCCCCTTTCAAACCATCTATGTTCTTTCGCTAAGATTTTAACCTCATTGTCATCAAATGAGTGGTTGCTAGCTTTTAGGTGCATATGTACTGCCGATTGAGGCCCACTAGTATTATCCCTGCGAGGTTGATAAAGTATTTTTTTGAGAATTTGTTTAGTCTGGCCAGTCGTTAGTCAGAACGATAGGAATTATCAGCGGCTGCAGGGAGTAGTCCTCTGCTCCCCGCAATCTGAGAGCAGGGACCTATCATGGCAGAGTCCCGCACCGCCATGTCTGGACAGTAGGGATGTATTATCTTTTCTGGTAGTGTGCTTCCTGAGGGGAAAATCCTGAAAGCGGGTGCCTCATTCAAGAAGCCGCTTGGTTAAACGTGTAACAAAAGTAGTTGTGCTGTAGTGCGCAAATCGTGATTAGTGTTAAAGATGCAGTTGCAGGTTACGTATTTATTGACTTCATTATTTACCCCCCCCCCCCCCCCCCCGCCCAAGATATGGACTGCTGAATATTCATGATTGTGTACTGTACATCTGACAATTTTAAATTGCCACTTGCTTAACATTTATGTTCCAGTTATTTTTTTTATGCCCTCTTCTGTTATGAACAATTCAAAATGCTTCACCCCAGGGGAATGTTGCCCTTTCTTTTTTCTTTGTAAATAGGGTATAACCACAGTCTCGCCCCTAGAACGTCCGGCTTCACTATGCATGCACTTATATGTATGTAATTAGATATATAAAATATGATTCAATCATTAGCAAAATTTTCTTCACGCTGCATTTGAGTGTGACGTTCTGCAGCAAAGGCATAAGAAATAAAGCGTTGACTCCATTATTCTATTTTCACATATTCATGATAAAATTGCTTCCTACATTACCGAAGCCTGCCAGGCACACACTTAAAGAAAATCAGATTGTTTTTGCCTCTTATCTTATAATCATTATTTGTGAGGTTGGTTACAAATCGGGTCCTGTTGGAGGATAATGGCCTTCTTTCCTCCACGTGTTCGTTGATATCGGATGATGAGGATTTTGGTTCTCCAAATACAGGCTGAAGTCCATGAACAGTAACTTCGAAGGGTTTATTAGCAGAATATTCCGGACACATGATTATTAGACAATGGCTGCTTGATCGCGAGTGTGTCCACACCATCGACACACAACATATTTATTTCATCAGAAGGTCAACAGATGGCTCCAAGAATGCACTTGTTGAGACTAAATATGGCGGAATGAATGAAATCTAATAAAAGTACCAGCAGTATAATCGCAGGCGATTGGCACACCATTAGACATTAGAAGTGCTGTGTGGCAAGACTGGACATCATTTTCCGATCAGTAGAACACGGAGCAAAAACATGCAACAATGACCACATGTAGATCGTTGAGGGATGTCCCCTATCCATGGAGTCACAGGTGTCTGCTGGGGAGGGATCATGAAGGAATTGACGGAATTGTGTTGATCAAGAGAGACACCCAGGGCTTACAAACCAAGAGAGGGGCTGTTGTAAGTTTGACTGAGAATGGCATGGTGGGACGGGAGGTGTTTTGCTTGTTTTGAGAGGGGAGAGGGGCTAGGCAGTCTGGCAGTGATCGCTTCAAATATGGCGCAGTCGTTTCTTTGTCTTTTTTCAGGACCTTTGGTTTACGACCTGGCATGAGGTTGACACACCGGGGTTATTCTGCTCGTATAACTTGAAATTAGCCTCTGTTTGAATGATGCCATCAATGTGGCAGGGGTGGCAGCTGGAGTTGGATCAGTGGACGTGGTTTCTTGGTCGTCGGAAGATGATGGGATCGCTGATCCCAAGGCGGATATGTGTGCAATAATTCCGCCAAAATGTGGCATTTCTCTTTTAAAAGCATAATTATACCGAACAGAAGCATTCTTCATTGCAACAGAATCAATTTATCATGACAGACATGCAACTCTATGACAGCTAAAAACAACCTTAAAGTTAAACCATGTCGCAGTGAGCTCAGCTGTTCTGTTTTCTAAATCTGAATCATCGTTCCTTCGTAACAGCAGAGGGTACACCCCATTCACTTTGAACGTCGTGGCCGCAATAGCCGTAGTAATAAATTGGATAAAGGGAACTTTGATACAGGGCACGCAGCAACACCGACACAATGTCAGGGGAACTGAAAAATTTAATGTCAGCGAGATTAAGACAGAAAACTAAATTTGTACGTGACAAAGGTCTGCCTTCACAATTCTGACGACAAGGGTGGGGTCACGCCGGAATGATCCGTCCAGTTCAGTGTGCGGAGCCCTCAGGGCGAGCTTGAACAGCACTGTTCACCACACATCGCACACGCTCCATTGGGCTTAACCGAGAGCACATCGAAAAAAAGAAAAACAAAACTAACTTTCTCTTCTGTCACAAAAATTGTGAGATAATGCATTTTTTGCAAGGGATAGATATTTTTTTATCGCACATTTCCCCATCGTGGGACAAATAAAGGTTTTCTGATTCTGATTGATGCAAAAAGTAGCAAAAGCAGTAAAAATTGAGTATTCTCTTATCATACAATGTCCATGTGAGGTACATAATTGACTGAATTAAAGGTATCAAACTCATGTTTTACTCTGCGTCACTTCAGAGTTACATCTTCTCTTGGACGGCCAATGCTAAATCTCAATGTTATTTATTACCGTTGACAAGTTAACATTTCGGTATGGATTTCAGCAAGGATAATGAAAATTGACACACATAATTTGCTCGCGAGGCCACATAAAATGATGTAGCGGGCCCACGAGTTTTGGCTTTGAGCCATGTGACTTAAATAACCATTTAAAATCTTCCTTAATGATGCTTTCAGTCAATGACAAACTAGCCACGCTGTCTTTTTTTTCCAATGTCACTATTTAGGTATCAGTCCAGCTTCTCTAGACAGCAGGAAGTATTTTGCAAAACAAGTTTTTCTTTCCCAAAATTACCATCTGAAAACGTTCTCATCTCAGGTCCTCCACACAAACACTCAGCAACCATCAACGGATATTCGGACGATCCCCATCATGTTTGCCTTTATGAAGTCACGTGTGATTGCGCGATAGCTCTCCATCAGCAGACTGGTTTCTTGACTGTTGGTGGAAGACAGTTTTTGAGTGAGAGAATAGATTCAAATCCACAACCTTTTGGCTATGAAGAGGATACTCTAGCCCAGGGGTGGGCAAACTTTTTGACTCGCGGGCCGCCTTGTGTTCTAAAATTTGACAGAGGGGCCGGGCCAGGAGCATTTGGAGGGAGTGTTTGGGCCGGAAATACTAAACCTAAAGCATTAAAGGACAACCGACGCCTCTGAACAAGTTATGTCCATAATTTATAAAATCACTTCAAATGACTTCGACTGAGTGTATTTTACAAAGATTCCACAGCATATAGCTATAGTTCACGTTTTAAGACTTGCGCTGAATATTCATGAAGTCTTGTTTTCGAGTTGATGACGATGCCCATGTGACGTCACGTTTGGACCGCCCCTGACCGAGAAAGCGACATACAATGCATTTTGGGTGCTTTGTTTGGTCTGAAAACTTCGTGTTGATCCGTGTTGATGGTGAAATTAGAAGGAAAACACATAAATAACACCATGGTGAATCGTTGTGTGTTGCACCAAGACAACTATTTGATATTCGCTGACACAAATTCCCAGCTGACAAATCAGCCCATTTCCAACGGAGCTTGGGCGCCATCTTCTGCATTTTCTGGGTGCTACATTGCTGTCATTGACGGCTCGAATTGATATGGGAGGACTTCTTGAATCAATTGCAAACATTTATGCTTTCCTCTTCAGAACTATTTGAATCATATTCATAACTGGATGAGTAACAAGAAAACATCTTCTCCGAATCTGAAGCCATTGTTTTGATTCTCGATCAAAGGCAAGACGTCTTGGCGTGACGTCACGAACAAAGGGGTGGGACCTTCTGAAACTGGCCATTTCCGGATTCATTTTGAAGTCATTTTTATTGGTGTTTTTCATTTAACTAAAAATATCAGCCTGCCTGATTTGGGTATTTTAGATGCTATAAAACGTTTTTCTGATGTCAATGGGAAACAAAAACAAAAAATGGTGCCGGTTGTCCTTTAAATGTCGTATGTACAAAAACTACAAACCTCATAGCACAGTAAGTACACTACAACCCAATTTATTAACTGTCTTTCAAATGTGAAAAATATCCCTGATCAGTTAATAAATTTGTCTCAAGGAATATGGCGTTTGCATACTATTTCGCAGATACTTGGAGGAGGAAATGGAAATAGATTAAAATAACATATGCACTGTGATTCATCAAGATTGCGTCTGTTTTTAATAAGTTTCCATCGAAGGGGCAAAGTTAAAGAAATTAACATTTATTGAAAAAATGGAATCACTTTCAACATTCAAAAATATTATTCCACAACGAAATATTCAAGCTCAATAATACCTACTTGTGTTAAATTCTGCCAAATCATAGATGGTTTGTCCTGACCGCGCGCTCAACAAACTCCTCTCTGACGCCCTCGCCTTCACGCGCAAACAATACACGTGTACCGTCGCCGAGCACACAAATATAGACTACCTGCAGTTGAAATTTGCATACTCGGCACGGCAGCCAATCAGAAGCCTTCTTCTTTCTTCCGGACTTTCGCTAGCGTTATAAAGTCGTGCAATTGCATGTCATTTTCCAAAATAGATGCGCAGAACCTCAGCCCAGAAGAAAGATTCAAAAGAAGCTAACAATATATGTGACGCTACAAAACGTAAATTTACATTAAACCGTGACTGTAAAGTGTACGTGAGACTTATGAAAGGGGCTTAGTGGCTCGTAATAAGTAATGCAAACGTTGCATTGTGCACGGCAATAACAATCGACTACTGCAGTAAAATCTACAGCCGTGCACATTTACCGTAAATTAAGCAAGGTAGCATTTATAGTAGGTGCATTCTTGATTAAAAAAAAAAAAACTTTATACTTTGTTACAATGTTTTTTAATGTGATTAGTTGTCTCATTGTGCTTCAAGTTGTGAAAAATGGTGCAGGCAACTTTTCAGTTATCTGCCCTGTTGTTCGCTAACTTTTTGTGAGTGAGTTTTCGACACTGTTTGTACTATAATTTGGCCAAATTCGGCGGGCCGGATTAAAAAGCCTAACGGGCCGCATGTGGCCCGCGGGCCGTAGTTTGCCCATGCCTGCTCTAGCCACATCATTACCCTAGTGCCAGTTTTATAAAGCACTGAAAATGACAAATATCTGGGGTTATAATTTATGTTCTGGGAGTTACTGTTGATCGTAAATGTACATGTTCTTCTTCTATTCCTTTCGTCTTTTGCTTTCTGGGGTCGCCACAGCGAATCCGTGTCCTCCAGCTATCCCGGTTTTGTGCAACCTCTTCTCTCACACCAACGACCTTGGTGTCCTCTTTGACAACATCCATAAACCTCCTTTTTTAAGTCTTCCTGTCGGTGTCCTGCCTGGCAGTTCAATGCTCAGCATCCTTCTTCTGATATAGTCACTCTCTCTCCGCTACACATGTCCAAACCATCTCAGTCTGTCCTCTCTGACTTTCTCTCCAAAGCCTCTAATATGACTTGTCCCTCTAATGTACTCATTCCTGATCCTATCCAACCTGGTCACTCCCAAAGAATACCTCAACATCTTCATCTCTCTCTAGTCCACCATTATGGCTGGTCTCTGCACCGTTTTATACACCTTTCAATTCATCCTAGCTGAAACCCTTCTATCACACATCATACCTGACATTTTTCTCCAGCCGTTCCAGCCTGCTTGGACACGCTTCTTCACTTCTGTAGACATCATCGTCCAAGGAGATTTTTGTCCAACATTGTCTGTTAGCCTTTCCATCACCATAGCAAATAAGAAGGTGCACTCAAAACTTAGCTGCATGGTCCATCATTTATGTTTTCAATGACAATTTAAAAAGCAATTTAATAACTTGTAAGTTGTTGAACTCAGAAAGGCATATGACATTTCAAGAGATGGTCTACATGTTGACCGTGATGACGAAAATTAGATTGAACATATAAAAAAGTAAAGACAATGAGGCAAAGGAAAACACACTGACTGACCACTCTAGGACCACTGAATGTGGTCCTACATACAAACAATTCGGCAGATTGAAAAAGAAAGTCTGGCTAGGTACTTGTTTAAGATGGAGCACCAAAAGCTAAAATGGCAAGTGAAAATAAAATAGAGAACAAGGGTGAGTGAGTGAGTGAGTGAGAGATGGAGTGGGAAGGGAGGGTATCTGTGAGGTCAGTGCACTGGTGGCTCAATAGGCAGAGAAAAATGTGGAACACTAATTAGGACCTATGAAAGGGATGCAGCTGCCTACACTAAAGGAGTGCATGTAGGAACGGGGTGGAAAGCAACAGGGGCTGAGCTCAAGAGAGGGGATGCAAAAATAGAGGTATGAGGACAGAATAAAGAAAGATGAAAGTCCATTCATGTTAAAGTGAGCGTTATAGGCGAATTAACGAACACTGGTTTTGTTTGGAAGAGAATGGACCAACTTGATGTGGATATTACAAATGAAACGGTATGAATTTTTTAAATTGCAATTACAACTAGTGATCAAGAATAATGACACTGATAGTAACGTACACCACAAAAAAAAAAAAAAACAAATAACAGGTGCATACACAAACAGCGTGGTGAAAGCATTTGAGTTAGCTTGATCATTTGCCAGCCAGCTTGATAGCTATATAGCTTATAGATATCTCTCTAGATAGCCAGCCAGCCAGCTAGATAGCAAATAGATAGCAAATAGCTAGCTAGCTCGATGCGTTAACATGGCTTACTATTCCTCAAGTCTTTTTTCTTTATATGAAAGGATTATGAGAAAAAAAAACTGGAACATACCAAATTATTCATGAGCCTTCTTGCAAGAATAATCATGTCTCCTCATAGAAGCAAATTCATGTACAGTGAGACCTCAGCTTACGAACACTTTACCTTACGAATTATTCAGTTTACGAATGTCAAATTTATGAAAATTAAACCTTGAAATATGCACTACTTTTCGCGATACACACCCACCACGGCTGGCGGAGTGATCTTCGGATATGGCGGAGTGATCTTCGGATCTTCGGCGGAAGCACATGACCGAACAGCGCTCCAGCCGGCGCACCTTTCCACACCCCCTCTCTCTGAATTCACACGTCGATCGCCTCCGAGCAGCTTTTTGCAGATAATTTTACTATTAGGAAATGAATGCAAGATGATCCCCTAATAATCACCGTCGAGGAGAAGAAGGAGATCATGGAGAACCACAAACGAGGTGTGTGTTTGTGGCGTCACATGTGCAGACCGCGGCTGTCATGTAAATCTCAGCCTGACACAACTCTCATGCTGTGTGTCACTTCCCTGAGAGTAACTTTCTACGACCCTTCTACAAATAAAGAGCCCGGTACCATTCACCATTGCTACCATCCTTTGCCTAAAAGCTTTACACAAAGGCGTTATTTAGTCGATGCTTTCACGTGACTAATGACACCAAAATTGTCACGTGCGAGTTGACAGCTGGGGCGGGGCCGCCGAACGCGACCTCCGCCAGCCGAAGAAGACACTTCAATTTCGTTTCATTTCAACAGTCGCTGTCACCTCACCAGTGACATGATTACGACGCATTGCGCCTAGCTGTGTCTCGTGCTGGCAAATCCAACAGTTTGCTTTGCCGGAGGTGATTGTTAGCTGCGATCGCGTAAGTTTGGTGCTTTCCGGGATCGCAAATGCGCGTGGTGTGCGTGTTGACCCCCTCATCATTTCAACGAGTCGCTGTCACCTCACTAATGACATGATTACGACGCCTACGGGACTCGAAGTGGATGCAGATGACATCGAGGAGCTTGTTGCTGACCATAATGAGGTCTTCAACACAGAGGATTTGATTTGCCTTCAAGAGGACAAGCAGAAGCAGGCCATTCAGGAGTTGATGTGCAGGCTTTTATTGAACAGCTCCATCCAGAATCATCAACATGATGGATGATAATGTGATGCCTCAGTTTCGGAAGATCTTACAAGTCAGAAAGCAACAGGTGTCAATTAAGAGGCATCAACGACCATCATAAATGTAAATAAAGTGACTTTATTATACAGTGCAGTGTATTTCTTTCATTACAATACAATAGCACATTTTTCTACATAGAATAAGGTATGTTGTGTGTAGTCTTAAGGCTTATTTAGTTAGTATTTTAGTAGTTAACGGATTATTGTCATTTTAATGGTTTCCTATGGGAAAACTTTTTTTGGGGATACACACTTTTCGCCTTACACACTCTGTCTGGGAACCAATTAAGTTCATAAGGTCTCACTGGACTGTATTTATTTTTTTACTGACAGTATTTTCCGGTGTATAAGGCGCACCCAAAAGACTTCATTTTCCTCAAAAGATGACCCTGCGCGTTGAGTACTGTCCTTGACTTGAAGTCGAAAGAACAAAATAACAAATAATATGACAACACAAAGACACATAGTCTTTCATTCTTAAGCACTTTCTGTACCCTCTTTGTTACATGAAGCAGTTCTAGATGAAAGAGGAGAGGATCAAAGCGTCTTTCCACCAGTGTATCAGGGACATCATGTTGGAATGTGCACGTCGACTACAAGCTAAATGTTGAAAGCAAACACGCAGCTGTAGCATCCATTGACGAAAAGAGATTGTCTCACATCTCCTGTCCCACATAAATCTGCTTTAATTCCAAGACGCAACATTTCCACATACGCATCGGCGCTCTGCGCTGACGCTCCTTTCCTTTTTGATGCAATATTTTCAATTTGTCTTGTTTCGTTGATGTAATCGTTCATTTATATTTTTCGGAGTTGAAGAACACGATGGACTCCTCTTGAATCAAACGGAAGGAGTGTCACTCTGTCTAGTGTAAACAGCGTTTTATAATCCAGTGCGTCCAATATATAACAAGATATATAACAAGAAGAAGAAGAATCAGAATCAGAATCAGAATCATCAGAATCATCTTTATTGCCAAGTATGTAGAACACACAAGGAATTTGTTTCCGGTAGAACACGCTGCACTAGTATCGTTGTAAAAAAAACTGCTAAGTGGCACTATACAGTTCCATTTTGGATCATCACTTTGCTGCTGTGAAATGTAAATTTCTCCACTGTGAGACTAATAAAGGCATATCCAATCCAATCCAATCCAATTACAAAATAGGCCACCATTTAAGGTGCACTTCATAATCCAGTGCGTGCATCTTTTAGTTTCAATCTCATCTCTGGGACCAGTACAAGTCAATTACTACTTCAGCAAGTACTGATGTGCTGGCACCACCCTAAATTCAATGGCAATGATTTATTTGGAGTGATCTCGTTCCATCCCACAAAGGCACAAATGCCACCTTCTGACCAATTCTATCTGCAAATTTGATTTCTTTCTGAGGACGTATTTTTTTTTATGTAGATTTGCGAAAGCAGGTCAATATTTTCAATGTCAATAAATGATGATTTATGATGACATTTGATTGCACGTTAAAAGTCAGGCAGACCTCTCTAATCTCACTTTGTTTTCTCACGTTTACAGAGCAACTATCCAGCTCGACTCCTGTGGAACACCCACATCGTCACCAGCCTTCAGTAACAGCTCTCCACCAGTCATCACATCACCCCAGTAAATTGCTGAATTATACAGGCCAGCTAACTCCTCCCACTGGAAGCCTGGCCCCTGCGGCCGGCCAGTCGCCTGCCGAGCTGCAGACCACACCCCCAGAGAGCGTCCCGCTGCAAGACAGCTGGGTGCTGGGTAGCAATGTGCCTCTGGAAACAAGGTAAATTCAATTTGGTTGAAACACAGATGAAGTTCAAGCAGTGTGATTTAGACTAAGTTGTATTATTATTAAATACAATTAGATCAACAGGATGGCAATTTTCTGTTCATTCATTAGCCAATCCGAGATGTAAAACACATTTTATTGAGAGAACGCAAGGGATTGGAACTAAATTGACCCGTAAGATCATCGGATCAAATGTCATCCTTTCACCACATCACCCACGTCCTCCAAGAGCTACACTACCTCCCGGTCAAATATAGAATCAACTTTAAAATTCTTCTTTATACATTTAAAGCTATCCATAACCTTGCCCCCCCATACCTATCTGACCTTCTTCAAATTTCTATTCCCTCTGCCCCCAAATTTTGGAACTCACTTCCTCCCAACATTCGTAACATCGATTGTCTTCCCACCTTCAAGTCCCATCTCAAAACCCACCTATTTAACATTGCATTTTCTGTGTAGCTCTCTCACTTGTTTCTATTTAGAATTGTATTTTATTTGTTGCATTGTATTTGTGATTATATTTTATTTATTATAGTACCTATGCTTGTCTGTGACTGTAAATTGTCCTTCAGAGCTTTGAAAGGCGCTTAAAATGTAATGTATTATTATTATTATTATTATTATTATTATTGTTAGTATTATTATTATTATTATAAGCCCCACCATTAACGGACCTGGAGAAATCATTCCTATATATTTCAAATTTACTTTCTCCACAGCAATGTGATTTCCTCCCTTTCTGAGCTTGTGATCTGATAACTAATATAATATCTCATTCCGAATGAACAGTCAAATTAAAATGCTCATCCCATTTGGAGTCGACCCATCTTGTCCCACCGCAGTGCCATTAGCGACTCATTTCTGTGCCGAGCAGTTGTCAGATCTTGGTACGACATGTAGCGCTGCATAAAAAAAAGTCCATTTTGCCCTGCTACCCAAGAATATTTACACTATTTTGTTATTTTGATGTGTGGTTTTGCTTTCCGAGCCCAACCTGCATGGCTTGGGAGTCCAGGCTGCCGATTCAGCGCTTTGAAGGCTCAGAGGAGTGAGGTTTTAAACATGTACAGTAGCTGTACACCCACACAGTATGAGCTGGCGGACTTTATGTTGGATTCGCTCTGTTGCTGCACTCTGTAGCATCTTAATGCTTCACTCTCTTGGCCCGACTAATTGGCTAAAATACAACTGTTTGACAAATGTAAAAGGTTGCTTAATCTTGCTTAATGGTCGTTCCTAGAGTGTGAAGAAGGGATGCATAATCTTAGTGGAGAACTTGAAATGGTCAGAAACATGTTTTGTGTGTGTGTGAGTTTGCGTGTGTGTGTGTGTGTGTGTGTGTGTGTGTGTGTGTGTGTGTGTGTGTGTGTGTGTGTGTGTGTGTGTGTGTGCGTGTGTGTGTGTGTGCGTGTGCAAGTGCGTGCGTGTGTGTACGTGTGTGTGTGTGTGTGTGTGTGTGTGTGTGTGTGTGTGTGTGCGTGTGTGTGTGTGTGTGTGTGTGTGTGTGCGTGTGCAAGTGCGTGCGTGTGTGTATGTGTGTGTGGGTGAGAGTGTGGGTGTGTGCGTGCGTGTGCACCATGCACATTTTATGAAAATGTTTAGTTTTGTTTACACAATTCAAAGCAATTATTTATTTCATTGTCAAGTACTGCAACTAAAACCAGCAAGGATTTGAGAAAGACGTATGTATGAGGAACAGTAGATATAAGTTAGCTTATGAGTCGGAATTTATTTCCTGCGATGCTGCTTTGAACAATTGTACTTAAGTTAATCAACATACTATACTGTAGATCAAGGGTTGGAACCTTTTTGACTAAGAGAGCCGTAAAAGTAAAATATTTAGAAAGTTTTCTGTGAGAGCCACACACACATACACGCGCAAACACGTACGCACGTGATTTCAACAAAATTTTAGAATATATTATTTAAAATAACTTTCTGATAATACTCACCATTAACATGAATTGTTTTCCGTTCCTCACGATTGGATTAAAAAATCCAGCCAAACGATTGGAAGGAAAGTCAACTTGCCGGGTCCATAGGCGAAGCTACTGCTAGCTAGCCTGCACACTCTCATTAGC
Source organism: Hippocampus bargibanti (assembly GCF_051943395.1). Classification (NCBI taxonomy): domain Eukaryota; kingdom Metazoa; phylum Chordata; class Actinopteri; order Syngnathiformes; family Syngnathidae; genus Hippocampus; species Hippocampus bargibanti. Next base: position 2,253,590 of record NC_142743.1, on the reverse strand, counting down.
TTGCACGCTTGCTTTCTGCTGTCGTTCACATTGATGCCAACGTCAGCATGTGGCTTGTCATAGTGCCTCTGATATTCAACTGTTTCATTCATTGCATTGTTTCATTGCAAATTATCATCACAGCAGAAGTTTTTCTCTCCACTAAGGCGAATCTTTCCGTCCACGAAATGTCATTTTTTAAACTTGCCAGGCTTATTGAAAAGGGGGTGTTTGCCTGTTTTGACATCAACAGCCATAGGTCAGTATCATCCAATCAAAATTGCGCTTTCCGCCAACTGCCGCCCAAACGGGAAATGAGCAGCAAAAACGTGAGAATATGTACAGTATTTAGTTTTAGCGGCGAGCCAGTTGTCATCATCAAAAGAGCCCATATATGGCTCGCGGGCCATAGGTTCCCGAAAAGAGTCAATATTTTTGGAATAATCGAATCAGGGCAAAAAATAACATCTATCATATATTTTTATTTAATGTACACTTTAGATTCTCGTTTTCAATGCTCAATGCATATCAGAAAAAACACCCAAAAAGTAAAAAAAAAAAAAAAAATTACACATGAATTGGTAAATATCAATTTGTCAATTCAACTTTGATTACCAGCAATTGGAATGTGTGTTAATGGGAATGCATAGGTGTTGTTATTGTTAACCTTTACTTCACCCAAGAAATTATCATCAACAATACGTTTTTCCTATCGTTTTTCCCCATTTTGATTGCTCCCTGGGTGAAAAATGGGGATGCCTGAAGGATTGATGGTGGGAGGGATATCGGTCTCTATGATCTTTACAACCTCCAGCATTTTGACTTTGTTCCTGTATGAGCTGGGAAAAGTTTATACCAATGCGACTCTCTGGCTTGGATTTGTTTGAGTATTAAAAGGTTCAAAGTTTGGTTTGGAGAAAATTCAAACTGGGTTAATAAAAAAGAAAAACTGAAAGAATGGTGAAACACACACGCGTTGCTTCAAACCACATTTGGAGGACAGTTGAAGAATCAAAGCAGAAGACAGATGGGAAATGCGACAGGCAGATGAATGTATGGATGGATTCAGCATTTTTTCTCTGACCAGTTCCTCGACGCGAGCACTGTTTCCACTTCTTTGGAGATGCTCAGCTTCTCTTATATCTGGATGGTTTTCAACTTTGACCTTGAATACCACCTTTTCGACAGTGCAGTCGCCCATTGCAACATCCCCATCAACCTTCACCAATCTCGAAAGTGTTTATTGGTGATTTGGTGGAATTCAAAGATAGCGCTTGTCATGGACATTTCGTAGTCATGGCATCACATCCATGACTCACAGAAAGTTAAAAAACACAAGAATGTTTTTGCTATATTTTTCTTAAAGTCAGCATTGTAATGACATACTTTTCACATTTCTGCTACTGATATTGTAGTAATAGGCTGGAGACATGTTTTACACTGCTCAGCCAGTTCAGTTTGCTTTCTTATTGGCTCTTGCTAAATTCCAACTAAGAATCACAAAGTCAGTGTTTAATATTTCCCCTCGGCACAGGAAGAAAAGGAGATTTTCTCCAACATGTACATGCTCACATGTTGACATACTGTTTAAAGGACAACCGACACCTCCGGAAAAGTTGTGTCCATAATTTGTAAAATCACTTCAAATGACTTCTATGGAGCGTATTTTACAAAGATTCAATCGCATATCGCTATATTTTACGTTTTAAGACTCGCACTGAATATTCAGGAAGTCTTGTTTTTGAGTTGGTGACGATACCGACCGTGACATCACGGTCGGTATTGTCACTGACTGAGAAAGCGACACACAATGCATTTTACAGTACAGTACAGTGAGACCTCAGCTTACGAACTTAATTGGTTCCCAGACAGAGTGTGTAAGCCAAAACGTGTGTATCACGAAAAAAAAAAAATCCCATAGGAAACCATTAAAATGGGAATAATCAGTTCCCGGGTTTCCATAAAATATACTTTTCAACAAAATAAACTTTAAAACTACACACAACATATCTTATTCTATGTATAATAAATGTCATATTGTATTGTAATGAAAGAAATACACTACACTGTATAATAAAGTCACTTTATTTACATTTGTGATGGTCATTGATGGCTTGATGGAATGGCGTTGGAGGTCCGTCAAAGGGAATTGCTATTTAGAAAGAGAGTCACATTCCATAATGACTGTAATTAAAGAAATAAACCGTGCTATAAAATAAAGTTGTTTTATTCACCTTTTTGATGGTCATTGATGGCTTGATGGAATGGTGTTAGAGGTCGAAGGTCAGAGGGAATTGCTGTTTGGAAAGAGAGGCACATTACATGAGGACTGTAATTAAAGAAATAAACTGCTGTAAAAGAAAGTTTTATTCACCTTTTTGATGGTCATTGATGGCTTATGGAAGGAGAGTCACCTTCCATAAGGACTGTTGGTAACTTAACCTCTGGTGTGGCTTCTCTTTGCTTCTTTGGAGACTCCTCATCATTTTTGATGATTAAAAACCTCTTAATTGACACCTGTTTCTTTCTGACTTGTAAGGTCTTACGAAACTGAGGCATCACAGTATCGTTCATCATGTTGATGACTCTCATAGCCACAGTCTTTTCTTGATGGAACTGTTCGATAATAGCATGCACTTCATTCCACTTTGCCAACATTTCTTTGATGCGCTCACTAGATGCTGCGGCAATCTCGTCCTCCTCAGATGACAACTCCTGGATGGCTTGTTGCTGCTTGTCCTCGTGAAGGGTAATCTAATCCTACATGTTGAGGACCTCATTATGGTCAGCAACAAGCTCCTCAATGTCATCCGCATCCACTTCGAGTCCCATGTTCTGTCCAAGGGAAACAATTTCGTCCTAAACAACAGTGTCATGAGGATCAAATGTTTCAAAATCCCTCTCAAGGATGCATGCGGGCCATAAATTCTTCTAAGCTGCTTTCAATGATCGAAGGGTAACATCCTGTCAAGCCTTTTCTACCAGCTGAACACAATGAAACACGTTGAAATGGTCTTTCCAATAATCCCTCAGGGATAGTTCGGTGTCATTTGTCACTTGAAAGCATCTGGTAAATAAAGCCTTTGTGTAAAGCTTCTTAAAGCTTGCAATCACTTGCTGGTCCATGGGCTGCAGGAGAGGGGTTGTGTTGGGAGGGAGGATTTTTTGGCGTGAATTAGCCGTGCTTTCTCGCATAAAATAGCTTTACTCACGATGTCGCCAGATAGCTGCTTTTTGTTAATCCAAATTAACAGAAGTTTTTCAACTTCTTCAATTGCCTGAGACCATCGCTTTGAGAGCACGGAAACACCTTTTGCAACAGACGCACCTTCTCCTTCTTCTCTAGCGACAGTGATTTTATTCTGTGTCTTCTTCGGTTCAACACGAGCCTGTGGTGGGTTTTTTTTTTTTTGTCCCATAATAGTAAAATTATCAGCAAAAAGCTCCAAGGAGGCGATTGACGTGTGCATTCAATGAGAGGGGTTGTGGAAAGGTGGCCCCGCTGGAGGGCAGTTCGGTCGTGTGCTTCCGCCGAAGATCACTCCGCCAGATCCGAAGTCGTGTGCTTTGGTGTTCTTCCGCCGAAGATTACTCCGCCAGCCGTGGTGGGTGTGTATCTTGAAAAGTAGTGCGTATTTCAAGGTTTAATTTTCATAAATTTGACGTTTGTAAGATGAAAAGTTCGTAAGATAAGGTGTTCGGAAGATGAGTTCTGACTGTACTTTACATTTATTGGTCTGAAAACTTTGTGTTGATCCATGTTGATGGCGAAATTAGAAGGAAAACATAAATAACGTGATGGTGAATCATTGTGTGTTGCACCAAGACAACAATTTGATACGAGATGACACAAATTTCCAGTAGACAAATCAGCCCATTTCCAACGGAGCTTGGGCGCAATCTTGTGCATTTTCTGGGACGCTACATTTCAGTACAGATGCTCCAAAGCAAACATTTATGCTTTCCTCTTCAGAACTATTTGAATCATATTCATAACTGGATGAGTAACAAGAAAGCATCTTCTCCGAATCTGAAGCCATTGTTTTGATTCTCGAGCAAGGCAAGATGTCGCTAACAAGGGGGCGGGACCGTCTGAAACTGGTCATTTCCGGTTTCATTTTGAAGTAGTTTTGGGACACTTTAAGTCATTTTTATTGGTGTTATTCATTTGACTAAAAATATCAGCCTGCACGTTTTGGGTATTTTAGATGCTCTAAAACTTTTTCTGATGTCAGTTAGGAAATAAAAAAATGGTGTCGTTTGTCCTTTAAATCATAGTCTGCCCGCACCTTTCTGACCTCCTCCTGTCCTACGCACCTGCCTGGTGTTTAGATCAGCGGACCGGATACTACTGGAGGTACAGCGTACTGAGTGGAGGATCAGAGAGGTTAAAGCTCTGCTGGTCCCTCCCTTTGGAATGACCAATCCGATAAATGTTAAGCAAGCCGCCCTTTTGTCCATTATAAAAACCCGTCCGATTATACATTTGTATTCTTTGGCTTTGGGCTCTGCATGAAATGTTTTGTGTTCTATTGTGTTCACAGTTTTTTTTTTTTTTTTGATTCATGTATTTATTTTTACGGCTGTTTTTTTCCTGTTTTGTGAAGCATTTTCTGTCCATCTGTAATTATTTTTAGAGTGTTCTATAAATGAAGTGGAGTTGAATTAGAAAAAAAAAACGTCCACATTACACCTACCAAAATGGCTGTCGCAAAATGTAAAAATAGAACCTTAGCAATGGCATAAGTGTTTGTTTTGCTCGTCTGTCCCTGCATGAGTTTTTGAGGGGAAAATAATAAAAAAATGTATCATTATGTGTTCATTGAAAATAGACTTGCTTGTTGGTGATCCTATCTATCTTGTTTGCAGAAACGGCATCTTAAAATAGATACATTAATGTATTTGCTTCCTTCTTATTGTTTTGTTAAGTGGAAATCAATATGGACATAGCTGTCACTGTTTGCAGTTATGGTCTCTCTCTCACACACACACGCACACACACACAAAAACACACGCATGCGTGCACACACATTCACGCACACACACAAACACCACACACACGCACACACACACACACACACACACACACACACACACACACACACACACACACACACACACACACACACACACACACACACACACACACATGCACACACGCGCACACACACAGAACAACGGTGGCAGCGTGACCATTCTTGTGTTGCACCGATTAATACAGACATGCAGTGTGAATAATTCCTGAAATGCAGGTTACAGAAAATAGATTTGAAGCACCGTTATCAATGAGAGGCTCACGTATTAGTTATGCTTGGCCACACTCATTTTACCCTCTATTATCCCCACAATCTCCGGTTGTCTGCCGTCATTAGTTTGCACAAACGCAGTGAATGGGTAGTCTGCAAGATAAAGCAACACCGGCATTCAGCATATAGTTGTCAATTTGAAATCCTTTTATGTAACCTTTTGCTTCAATGAAAAGATCCTCATGCTCTCAACCTCACAACAATAACTATCTGCAGTGCACACAAAAATGTGAAACATGGTTGGATTGATTTCACTGCATTTTGCTGAGACGCTTGCAACCGCTTTGTATGTTTTTAAATGCAGCTCACCGAGCTCATTTTTACCCGTACTGCGTCACATAAATGAAATTATAGAGAACAATATATATATATTAGGTCATACAATAAAGTAACCACACTTCATGGCAGGCAGTAAATAATACAATACAAACATCTTCATTTTTGAGTGCTTTCACAACAGCTGCATTTGGAACAAAGCGCTTTACTGAACATTTAAAATGAAAACAATAATACAACCTGGGCCCGACACGGCGATCCCACGCGCCCAAGCGCCGAGGCCCACCCACCTCGGTTCTCATCCTGGCCGCGACGCGCCAAGTTAGATGCTGGCTGGCCTGCCAAAATTGTCATACCCGTTGTCGGGCTGCTAGCGGATTGCGGTGTCAGGCGTATCTATCTATCGGGCGTATCTATCTATCTATCTATCTATCTATCTATCTATCTATCTATCTATCTATCTATCTATCTATCTATCTATCTATCTATCTATCTATCTATCTATCTATCTATCTATCTATCTATCTATCTCTATCTCTATCTCTATCTCTATCTCTCGATATTAAATAATGATTTTTAATATATATATATATATATATATATATATATATATATATATATATATATATATATATATATATATATATATATATATATATATATATATATATATTATTATTTTTCGTTCGAGAGAGAGAGAGATATAGATAGGTGGGTGGGTGGGTAGGTAGGTAGGTAGATAGATAGATAGATAGATAGATAGATAGATAGATAGATAGATTAAAAATCATTATTTAATATCGTAGCATTGTCAGGTTATTGTCATCCCACCCATCACGTTTGCCATTGTTTTAACTGGTATTAATATTACATAATCATTGAGATACTACCCTCTGGGACTCTGGGTTCTGATAGACACAGCAGCTTTTTTTGCGTTACATGACACCGAAATAGCTGCATGTGAATACGTTTAATTGCATTCACTATGACTACAACGGCATTCATCATTATTTGACCAACTTTCCACAAGTTTATAACATGAAAGCCAACGAAGCATTTGCTGTGTATTTGCACTGTTTAGTCATATGTCAGAATGTGCTTCTCACTGACTGTAAAGTAGGATAACTCATGCACATTACAATGAAGAAGCGTGCAGCAGAATTATTATTATTATTATTGGAGCAAAAAGAGAAGTTGAAAATCTCACAGTGGAAAAAATTGTGTTGAACAGATGAAAGTCGCCGAAGATCACACTGTGTGTTTCCATGACAAGAGGCTTTCATCCTCCAGTCACACACCACCAAATGAAAATGCTCCGTGCATTGATCGCTATATTGCCTCTGTGATTTCCCAACTTTCTTGCCCTTCCATCTCTCTTCACAGCATGCCTAGAGGCAGGTATTAATTACAGGGCCCTTGTTACAGCCGGCTATAATTGTTAATCACAGTGCCTTGTTAGAGAGAGTCGTAATTGCAATTGCGGAGGCTTCTTAGCTGAAGCTCTTAATTAGACACTGTGACCTTTATAATTGCTGTACATGCTTTTTGCTGTGGTTTTGATCATAGCTGTGTCCTCTAAACTGTTCATGTAAACAGGAAAAAAAAACATCAATTAAATCTAACACAGAGTTCACAGGTATGTGAGTCATTTTTAAATGTGATTTGAGGGTTTTTTTTTCGTTCTACGCGACTGTGTTTGAAAAAAACAACAGAAAAAAAACTATATTATGACTAAACGGTGCAGGTTATGGAAAACAATTGTTTACATCACTGGTGTCAAACTGAAGGCCGAGGGCGAGATCCTGCATGCCACATGATTTTATGTGGTCCAAAAACTCAAATCAGGTGTCAACTTTCATGATCTTTGCTAAAATCTGGACCAAAATGGCAAATTGTCTTTTCATAAATACCAGTGAGATGTTTCTTCTGTGTAAGCTCTCAGTCGTACAGGAGTGGTCCATCGATGAGAAGGTTTCTTCAGCCGTCATCTGTACAAATGTGAAGGTTTCGGACGTTTTGCCTCCTATCCAAGAGGCTTCGTCAGCGAACTAAAGTCTGACTGGGTATCGGCCCTAGTTATATATCCCTAATGTCCAGCCATGGCGGCGCCGGACACAGCTATGATAGGTCCCTACTCTCAGGTTGGGGGGAGCAGAGGACCACTCCCTGTAGCCCCACTGATCGTTCCTACATTCCTGACTAACGACTGGCCCATTTCCCCCACTCCCACCGGTATCACCTCATCAGCATTACGAATGTTGCCTAACCTGTTTTGCCTAAGCAGGCTATTGTATGAACGTTCCAAATTGAACCTCACCCCACCAGACCGGTTTAATGAAGGATTTTGTTGTTTTATAAGAATCACTTCTTTTACCCCCCTTTCAAACCGTCTATGTTCTTTCGCTAAGATTTTAACCTCATTGTCGTCAAATGAGTGGTTGCTAGCTTTTAGGTGCATATGTACTGCCGATTGAGGTCCACTTATATTATCCCTGCGATGTTGATAAAGTCTTTTTTTGAGAATTTGTTGAGTCTCCCCAATGTACTGCTCTTTACAATTTTCATTCTTACAATGTATGGATAAAACTACATTACTTCTACATTACTCGTTTGGTAGCCTATCTTTTAGATGCACTAATTTTTGCCTTAACGTGTTTATCGGTTTGAAATTTGTGTTGCCAAAGGACTCTGTAATTTTTCTGAAACTATTGTTTTATAAGCGATTCGTATAAAACAACAAAATCCTTCATTATTTCAAAATCCTTCATAATTTGGATCGTTCATACAATAGCCTGCTTAGGCAAAACAGGTCAGACAACATTCGTAATGCTGATGAGGTGATACCGGTGGGAGTGGGGGAAATGGGCCAGTCGTTAGTCAGGAATGTAGGAACAATCAGTGGGGCCACAGGGAGTGGTCCTCTGCTCCCCCCAACCTGAGAGTAGGGACCTATCATAGCTGTGTCCGGCGCCGCCATGGCCGGGATATATAAATAGGGCCGATACGACCAGTCAGACTTTAGTTCGCTGACGAAGCCTCTTGGATAGGAGGCGAAACGTCCGAAACCTTCAAATTTGTACAGATGACGGCTGAAAAAACCTTCTCATCAGTGAGATGTTGCAATAATTCTGTTGGCCTGTTCACACTAACTCAAACAACAATTGAACACACTATGATAGTTTGACTGATTTCAAAACTGGCAATCCATCAATTTGTTCTGTAAAAGTCACAATACATAAACACAGTGACGTGCGGTGAGGTTCATGGCTGGTGAGGCACTGACATCATCACAGTCTGATTTACAAACATATGAACTCTACAGAGTAGCTTATTCACAATTTGATTGGCAATAGTTAACATGTTTTGTTTAAAATGTCATGTCAGCATTCTTCAGATAAACTGTAGCATAGAAAAAAAGAATTAAAAAAAGAACGTTATTATTGTGGTACTTTTACTTGTAAATGAAGTCCATGCGCTGCTTCTTGTGAAGAAAGGCATTGATAGCTTCTTTGTAGAAGCCTTCCTTATCTTTCTTCAGTTTTAAGTACAGTAAAGTCTCGTTATATCCATATTCAAGGGAGTCCGAAAAAATATCGATATAACCGGGACTATCGATATATCCGACCCCGTTTGCATGTAATTTTCTCCGTGCGTGCATAGAAATAGTATCGATATAACCGGGACTATCGATATATCCGATATCGATATAACGAGACTTTACTGTATCTCTATTTCTTTCAATTTGGATATGTAATTCTGAAAATAAGGACAAGCAACGCGAAAAAATGACTGGATGGTTGCACTTAACCTGCTGTTTACTGTAGCTTGCTCTCACTAATTCTATTATTCTGCAGCCGAGAAGGCGCAAGAATCTCTGTAATCACCAGCGCCCCCTGTCATGAGGCAGGAGAACTGTTGCCTCAACTATGCACACAGTTTTGATCTAAATAAAATAAAACTAACACTGTTGTACAGTGTTTATAATGTAAAGTGACTCTACATTATATACACCCACTAAAGTGTAGAAATGTAGTTCATATACTAAAAGCTTTTGAACACTTTAATAGCGACATGCAGAGGGACAGCAATGCGGTCTCACTGCAGAGCAAGCCAGCACAGTTAGCATAGTGATTACGCAATCCATGGTGAGGCTTGCCTCGCCGCTCGTCTCCGCTTAGTATTTGAACGGTAAATGTGAAAATTCAGCGATTTTGAAAAAAAAAAAATGGTGAAGTTAAATGGAAAACAACGTTAAAGTACAAATCACAAAATAAATATAACTGTTTAATTTATTTTGTCATTTGACATTTCCATGATGACAGGTGAGGCACAGCCTCACCTGCCTCCCGACTGCACGTCACTGCATAAACAATCATTTAGTTTCACCGTCGTAACGGACCTTCGGGGGAAATACATAATCACGAAGTTGCTCGCAAAAAATGAGTGTGACACCCCTGGTTTACATGTTTCTTCTCAACTATTCAAGCTTGCTATGATTATAATGGAACACATTCACATGCAATACATACACATGAAAATTGTACACTTCTGTGAAAACCATGGCAAATGATATGACTTGTAACTCATGGTAACTAAAATTAATTTAAAGGCAGGTTGTTAAGGTACTGGAAAGAGGGAAGTAAAAATTGATCCAAAAGCAAGTGGGCAATGGGGTAATCATCGGGCAACGTCGTCCGTGGAGGAAAACGCACAGGCAGGCTGGGCAGTTACACACTGTTAAAATGGTGATTCTCCCTGGTTCATGGCTCTTCGTGGTTTTGGTTGGTAATATTCAATCAGCAGGAGTCATCATGATGAACAGAAATATTATTTTAATCTTGGAGAACAGAGAATGCTCTTCACAGGAGAGAGAGAGAGATTTAGATTTAGATTTAGAGAGGGTTAGAGCCAATCAGCTGTGAGTTAAGGCGTGGAACATATTAGACTGAAATACTGAAAAAAGAATGGTTGAGTAACAGTACACACTACAAATACGTAAAAGTATAAGGTGCACTGCACACATATACAGTAAAGTCTCGTTATATCGATATCGGATATATCGATAGTCCCGGTTATATCGATACTATTTCTATGCACGCACGGAGAAAATTACATGCAAACAGGGTCGGATATATCGATAGTCCCGGTTATATCGATATTTTTTCGGACTCCCTTGAATATCGATATAACGAGACTTTACTGTATATATATAGCGTAACAACTTAGACTAAACGTAAACACATAAATGAGTGGAGAATAATAAACATTGGATGTTTAAGAATGTGCATATGTAAAATAGTCCTATCAAAAAGTTTTGCACCAACCTCCAAAAAAGAGCAAACGTGCACCGGAAAAGGCTTAGATAATACTCGTAAATCAAGAATTATCTGCCACCCACTGGAAAAGAGCGTCCTTTGCATTTGTACACCAACAACTTTCATCACTGCTGCTGTGAAATGTAAATTTCTCCACTGTGAGATTAAGAAAGGCAAATCCAATCCAATACGATTAAAATAAAAAAATAACATTTTGATGCACAATGTTTTAAATGGGATTTAAATCAGAGCTCATAGAAGACTACTTCAAAATATTTAACCAGAATGCTGTTGTAAGGATCGTTTTAGTGTTTGGTTCATTATGTTGTTGGAGGACGCAATACTCGAGGTTGACACCCATTCAGTGTTTGACAGTAAATATGGTGTTCATTTCTTTCCAGAAGATAAGATAAGATAAGACAAGATACAGACAAAGATCTGATAGAGACTAGATAAGATAATATAAGATACAATAAAATAAGATAAGAAAGCCTTTAATAGTCCCACAATGGGGAAATTTGCAATCTCCGCAGCCAAATCGAATGAGGGGGGGGGGGGGGTTAAAAGAAAAACAAACGATTGCACGCACAAAAATGATTCCGAAGATTGAACTGTACCGCTGCACAAAAATGTTCCGAAAAATTTACAGTGTCCAAAAGAAAACAAAGTACTGCATTGCATCTGTAAACTAATAATAATAATAATAATAATAATAATAATAATAATAATAATAATAATAATAGTACATTACATTTTCAGCGCTTTTCAAAGCTCTCAAGGACACTTTACAGTCACAGACAAGCATAACTACTATAATACATAAAATACAATCACAAATAGAATGCAATAAATAAAATACAATTATAAATAGAAACAAGAGAGAGAGCAGTAAAGTCTCGTTATATCGATATCGGATATATCGATAGTCCCGGTTATATCGATACTATTTCTATGCACGCACGGAGAAAATTACATGCTACACGAAAAATGCAATTTTAAATAGGTGGCTTTTGAGATGAGACTTGACTTGAAGTTGGGAAGAGAATCGATGTTATGAATGTTGGGAGGAAGTGAGTTCCAAATTTGGGGGCAAAGCAGCTGAAGGCTCTGTCACCCATCGTGCTGTGACGGGCATGGGGGGGGGGGGGAGGCGCACACAGTCGCAGGGAGGAAGACGATCTGAGGGAACGAGGGGGAAAGTTTGAACCAAGAGCTGTTGCAGCTAGTATCAAAGCACTTCATCCAAAGTTGATTCTCTAAGAATCTTTGGTGCTTGTAAATATGCACTGATTCCGAGTTATCTCAGTCACCATTGTGAATCTTCATACTTTCACATTGAAAATATGTTTTTCTTTTTCTCCCCCCCCCCCCTCTCTCTCTCATCCATCAGGCACTTTCTTTTTAAGACAGGTACAGGTACCACCCCACTCTTCTCCGCAGCCACACCCGGGTACACCATGGCAACAGGCTCACTGTACTCCCCTCCAACGAGACCTTTGCCAAGAAGCACATTGTCCCGCTCTGCTTTCAAGTTTAAAAAATCTTCCAGATATTGCTCATGGAGGTAAGTGAAAAAAAATCTCTTGTTGTTTACATCAAAACATAGCAGAATATAATTCAATGTCCCGTTTATATATTTATATACATATATTGGGATAACATATTGACATGATTAATATTTGAGAAGGGTTGACGACAATCAATAAAAATAAAATACATGTGCAGTTTGAGTTGGTCTTTCATTTTTAGTTTGACAACCAAAATACAAAAAGTTGATTGATTATGTTATTTGTTGTTATCCCAAAAAAACTAAACACAACAATGGGCCAAATTTACTGCACATATAAAGGAAATTTACATGTAAAGGCTAATGATCAACATGTTCATTGAGGAATTCTCTGTTTCTGAAAGTATATTGCACCACCTTGAACAAGATTTGTTTTGCAGATATGATAGAGCCTTAATGTATTCCTAAAAGGACAACCGTCACCATTTTTTTTGTTTCCTAACAACTATCAGAAAAACGTTTTATAACATCTAAAATACACCAAACACGCAGGCTCATATGTTTAGTCAAATGAAAAACACCAATAAAAATGATTTAAAGTGTCCCAAAACTACTTCAAAATGACCTCGAAGATGCCGAGTTTCAGAAGGTCCCCCCCCCTTGTTCGTTACGTCACACCAGGACGTTTTGCCTTGCTCTGGAATCAAAACAATGACTTCGGATTCGGAGATGCTTTCTAGTTACTCATCCAGTTATGAATATGATTCAAATAGTTCTGAAGATGAAAGCATAAATATTTGCAATCGATTCAAGAAGTCCTTCCGTCTCATTTTTAGGCGTCTGGACTCCAATGTAGCGCACAGAAAATGCACAAGATGGCGCCCAAGCTCCATTGGAAATGGGATGATTTGTCTTCTGGGAATTTGTGTCAACTAGTATCAAATAATAGTCTTGGTCCAACACACAACAATTCACCATCGCGTTATTTATGTTTTTTTCCTTTCGCCATCAACATGGATTTTAGACCAAACAGAGTACCTAAAATGCATTGTGTCGCTTTCTCGGTCAGGGCCGTTCCAGATGTGATGTCACGTCAGGCATCGTCATCAACTCGAAAACAAGACTTCCTGAATATTCAGTGCGAGTCTTAAAACATAAAATATAGCTATATGCCGTGGAATCTTTGTAAAATATGCTCAGTGGAAGTCATTTGAAGTGATTTTACAAATTATGGACACAACTTGTTCGGAGGCGTCGGTTGTCCTTTAATTGGTCAAAATGCAACCAACCTTTTTCCTGTTTGCTGGTAAAAAAAAATCATCATCTCACACATGCACAAGTGTGTGTTTTGATTCTCCTAACGTCATGTTAAATCATTCATCTGTCAATTCGTTCATCCATCCATCAACTTTCAACACTGCTTATCCTGAACAGGGTCACGAGAGGGTGCTCGTTACATCCACTCTCGCTATTGGGATGTTCTGTGATATTTGATACTGCTCAGAGACTTGAATAAGGAGAGACTAAAGTGTGCATGAAAAGTTAGTTCCGGTTAGCAACCAACTTAAGCATATAGGTGTACATGCAAAGGCAATGTATTTCCAAATCAAATACTTTTCTGTGTAAATCCTCTGTGTTTAAACAATCAGATCCATATTTACATGCACCTTCATAGTCCTGGGTAAATCGATTTCAGACGATAGCCACCCCCCCTAGCCCCCTTGGATAGAAATGAAATTCTCGGTAAACGGCGCAGAAGCTATCACGTTGAAGACAGCCATGTCTAAAATTACACTGGAAGATCAACATTGACAAAGCTCACACACCAATTTGATGTTTTCCCTTCTAGGTGTACAGCCCTCAGTGCAGTAGGACTGTCAGTTCTGCTCTCAATCCTGCTCTGTTACTGCATAGGTAAGACTTTATTTGTACTCACAGCACACTCAGTGGCAGGTCAATCATGGAATGAAAAATTACTCTTCCAACTCAAGCATCAAAAAATGTCTCTTTTTTTCTCATTGATTTGCTTTTTTTGTACTTGGATCATCCCTTCCCATTAACTTAACCCTATAATGCCATTTGTATAATATTTGCTACACGGGTTTTTGAGACCTCTATCTCACCGACATGATTTTTTTTTCATAAACAAACCTTTGTATGTGATGTGATACATGGATTGGATTGGATTGGATTTGCCTTTATTAGTCTCACAGTGGAGAAATTTACATTTCACAGCAGCAAAGTGATGAAACAAATGAAAAAAAGAAATACATGAGCTGCTGGAAAGGCAGCCGCTCTCGCGGCGCCGTCTTGAAGTCAAAAGAACAACAACAAAAAAAAAACTAAATAACAAACAATGTAAAACAATGTATTCTGCACTCTGGTGCTTGGTCATGCATCTACATGCAGCTCAAAATTCTTTTTTGTCATTTTGAACATGGTTGCTCCAAGTGTATCATGCTCTTGGGGTTTTTAGGAAATCATTGCTAATTTATGGCAAGTTACGGTTTGAATAATATCAAAATGCAAAGTCATTTTTGAAGATAACTGTTTTCCTCATTGAAATAATGCATATTCATTAAGTAACACATTTTTACATTACATTTACCATATTTATTTGAGTATAACACGTAAAATTTTCTACCTAAAAAGAACTCTAAGGTCGGGTGTGCGTTATAAACGAGGCCTGGGAAAAAAATTGTCATATATATTTAATGCTTTATCCCTTCCAGTAGCTGGGCATTTCCATGGCTATTCTCCGTAGGCCCTTCAGTTTCGATTCTCAGAAAGACCCGGCGGCTCACGTGCATTCCTTTTTTTGATTGTCGATTACCATTTCTTTAGTTACGCTTTTCGCATTTCCTTTCCTCGCCACACTGAAACGTGAGTCAAGCATTGCTGTTTTGCACAATTACTAATATCCAGAGTTTTGATTCAGTGTTCTTTATATTTTAATTGATATACTGTTACCAAGTCGAGAAATTGAAAAAAAAAATTATACAGATTTTTTATTGAAAATTAGGGGTGCGCGTTATACATATGTGTGCGTTATACTCGAATAAATATGGTATATCATGTTAAAATGTCTGTATCAAATTTTATACTCCAGGTTTAAAATACATTTTCCACCAAATTGTCTTTTCACATGTAATTTACATAATGCTTAAGAAAATACAAACACACCCACTTTTAATGATTAAATTCATCTAATTAATCACCAAAATGCCACATTGAAAGACATTTTGACCACTTTATCCTGGAGCCTATCCCAGCAGTAGGCGGAGGACACCCTGAACCGGTGGCCAGCCAATCGCAGGGCACACAGAAATGTGTCACGGTTTGCAAGGTGGTGATGTCGGGTGCGGATCCCAAAAAGCAGGCAGGAGTGAGTAGGAGGTTGTTTGACAAACACGATGCATGCAGCAACCAAGCAGCAAACAAACAATGAATCGGCACCGGATGATCGTGCCAGGTGTCCTTTTAAGTGTTATTGATTATAACGACCAGCACCTGCGAGGCTGCCGGCAGGGCTGACGTCGCTACCCGCTGGTCGCCAATCTGATCGGGACAACCAGCACCTGTGCAGGTGTAGGCGGGGCCGACAGCGCCCCCCGTTGATCGCCAACCAGATCATGACAGTACCCCCCCTTCAAGGGGCTGCTTCCAGAAGTCCCAACAGTCTCCCAAAAGGTCCACTCGCCAGGGAACGGTCGGTGGAGAGGGCAACCGCTGCCTCTCCAGCATACGACGGGCGGCGGCCTGATGGGAACGGGACTCGGCCTGGGGTGGACGAAGACGCGGCACGGATCGTCGTGGGCGTGAGTTCACGCGACGGCGCATGGCTCTACGTGGACGTCGAACTGCCAGGCGCAGAATGGCACCCCGTACGGCCGTATGGGACCAGGTCTCGGCCGGACGCCGACGTGGGCGTGAACTGCCCGGCTCCGGTTGAACGAGACCAGTCCAGAGCCGCTCCGGGATCCAGCGGTGAGTGGGGTCTCGGACTGGCGTTGACGCGGACGTTGCACGGCTCGTCGTGGATGAGACTCAATTCGTCATGCACGACAACAGCGTGGCTGGACGTGGGCGTGCAATGCCAGTCACCCAGTGTCACCCTGGACGGCCACCTGGAAGGAGGTCTCGGCCGGACGTTTACGTGGACGTTGCGGCTCGTCGAGTGACGCAATTCAAACGCGACGAAGCTTGCGCTAACGTGGACGTAGCATTGCCAGGCACAGGGTGGAAATGAGACGGGTCCGATGTACCTGCGGGATCCGATGGTTGGCCGGTTCATTCTGTCAAGGTTTGCAAGGTGGTGATGGCGGGTGCGGATCCCAAAAAGCAGGCAGGAGGGAGCAGGAGGTTGTTTGACAAATTGTATTAAATTAAAGTCAGCAGGAACAAAATGTAAAACATCAAAATCATCTGAATGAAAAAAATACAAAGTAGCAAAAGAAGACCAAAAGTAAAAGTCCGCCAAGGTTAAACAAACACGTACACGATGCATGCAGCAACCAAGCAGCAAACAAACAATGAATCGGCACCGGATGATCGTGCCAGGTGTCCTTTTAAGTGTTATTGATTATAACGACCAGCACCTGCGAGGCTGCCGGCAGGGCTGACGTCGCTACCTGCTGGTCGCCAATCTGATCGGGACGACCAGCACCTGTGCAGGTGCAGGCGGGGCCGACAGCGCCCCCCGTTGGTCGCCAACCAGATCATGACAAAATGAACAAATGATCCCCGCTCCCACTCACACCTAGGGACAATTTGGCGTGCTCAATCAGCCCGATGTGCATATTTTTTAAATGTGGGAGGAAACCGGAGTGCCCGAAAAAAAAAAAAAAAAAAACACACAGGCCCAGGGAGAACATGAAAACTCCACACAGGGAGGCCGGAGCGGGTATTGAACCCAAGACCTCTGCACTGTGAGGTTGACGTACTAACCAGTGGATCATTGGGCCGCCCCCACAATAACAGTTCCTCTAAAATAATGTCTATGCCGTATTGACCCATATGTCTATTAGTAAATGTCAAAAAGGGAGAGAAAGAGAAATCATAATGAAAATGTCATCAGCATGATAATGGATGAAAAATCAGATAGCACTGCATGACAAGGAGGTCAATCAAATGAATGTTTGCTCAACAAGCACAGATTTTGAGGTTCCAACAACAACACAAGACACAATTAGAAATGAGTCAGTGAACAGCACTGCAAAACAGAGAATTCAGCTGGAAAAAAAATCACAATATGAAGCCAGAGCTGTCGATGTCGTTGCATGTGTTGATGAAGGGATGGAGGGCAAGTGAGACTGCACACCATATCTGTATTTCAAATAGTTTTTGTGATGAAATGTGACATGAAACTGTCAAAGTCAAAGTCAGCTTTATTGTCAAATATGCTCATATACATGACATACAGCACAGATGAAATTAATGTCCTCTCTGACCCAGCGTGCAAGGCATGCAAGGCACTTATAACGTGGCTAAAAAGACATACAATTGAAAACAGTGAAGTCTTGCAGAGAAAAATGAGAAAGAACAAAAAAATAGAGTTCAGGATGATAGTACAGCATGTAGCATACTCAGAGTTGGGTGAGTGTGGCAGTGGAAAGGGGCAGGGTGGGCAGGGCTGGGAGGGAGTTACGTCTCCGGACTGCCTGGTGGCAGAAACTGCCCTTGAGCCTGCTGGTCTTGGCTCGGAGACTCCGCAGTCTCCTACCCGATGGCAGCAGGCTGAAGAGGGTGTGGGAGGGGTGGTTGGGATCGTCAGCGATCCTGATGGCTCTGCAGGTGAGGCAGGTGTTGTAAATGTCCTGAGGGGGGGTGGGGGGGACACCGATGATCTTCTCAGCTGTCCTCACAATGCGCTGCAGAGTCTTACGGCAGGACACGGTGTGTATATATATATATATATATATATTTATATATATATGAGAATCGAATGTTGGGAAGAAGTGAGTTCCAGAGTTTGATGGGAGAACAGCTGAAAGCCCTGTCCCCCATCATGCTGAGACGTGCAGGGGGCACGCATAGGTGGAGGGAGGGAAGAGGGTCTGAGGGAACGAGAAGGAATATAAATTTGAAGAAGGTCAGGTATGGGTATAATACAGCTTGTTGCAAGTGTACATGTCAATCGCTTTTGTGGTTGGAGACATTTATTACCTTGCTGGATCCATGTGTTTGAGGTCAAGTTTTCAAATGAGCTTTGTACTGATCTTTATGTTTTGTGTTCCTTTTTAAATTCCTCCAAAGTGCCTTAGTTCAAAGACCCAGTATTGTTTGACTGTTTCCACCACCAAGAATCATCTAATACAGTCACAAACATAACACACAACACACATATAAATCTACACTAAGATGCACACAGCCCCTGTCGATTCAACAGCACTCTCCCATGACCCTTTGCTCCTGTCCTCACCAGGAGGTGCTGTGGGTAACAGACTGGCACAGCATGGCTCTAATTTAATGAGGCAGAGAGGTGTGTAAGCAGAAATAATAAATAAATAAATGCAGTAAAAAAATAAAAATAAACGTGTGCGTGCGTGTGTGTGTATGTGTGTGTTTAGTGTTGGAGGCCTGCAGGGTTTTCTCTTGTAAAGTATTCCCATGTTGCATCAGTAATTGGTCCTTGACATAACTCTTACTTAAATATATTATGTGAATCCAGTCCAAGATCTCTAAAATCTTTTATTTTTAATCAACTGCAACATGTCTCTGTGTCTAATCTTTGCAGAATCCATGTGCATAGTATCATCTCATGGGATTTGCTTGTTTAGGCTTGTTCAACCTAATTGGTTCTTTCTGAGTATTCCCTTATGTCTTATTGTCCTGTGTGTGTGTGTGTGTGTGTGTGTGTGTGTGTGTGTGTGTGTGTGTGTGTGTGTGTGTGTGTGTGTGTGTGTGTCTGTGTGTGTCTGCGTGTGTGTGTTGTGTGTGTGTGTGCGTGTGTGTGTGCGGTCAAACAAAATCTCACGTTTTAATCATTTCTTGTTTGATATTTAGCAGATTTTTGGGAATTATTAGCAAAATGTGCATAAGGTCATATTGCTTATATTCTTAGAATACAAAAAAATCCAAGGGGAAACATGTCATTGTATTAAAACATTTTCTAGAAGTCCATGTAAAGTGAAGTCATAGATTCATTTCAAAATGGTGTATGGCCTAATTTACAACAGATTCTTTCATTACAGACAGTGGTGTTTCATGGCATCCCTGATCCAGTGTTGATGTTTGTGTGTATGGCCTGAAAACTATATAGTACTAACTGGAGGTATGGTGTTTTTGTTGTTTGTTTGGCCAATGTTTTTTGGATTTTTTTTGGGCTCAGAAATCTCATTGAGTCAATTGGGTGTTTGACATGAGTCACTCCTGCCTTACTACAGTAAAGTCTCGTTATATCGATATCGCATATATCGATAGTCCCGGTTATATCGATACTATTTCTATGCACGCACGGAGAAAATTACATGCAAACAGGGTCGGATATATCGATAGTCCCGGTTATATCGATATTTTTTCGGACTCCCTTGAATATCGATATAACGAGACTTTACTGTAGTACTAACTGGAGGTATGGTGTTTTTGTTTGTTGTTTGGCCAATGTTTTTTGGATTTTTTGGGGCTCAGAAATCTCATTGACTCAATTGGGTGTTTGACATGAGTCGCTCCTGCCTTACTATATCAGAACTTGAAAAACGGCAATTACGACAACTACAGTGTAATTGTCACGTTTTGGTTTGCGACCAACGGGTGGCACTGTCAGGCCCAGCCTGCAGCTGCACAGGTGTTGTTTTAATCAGTGGCAGTTAAAAGAAGTCCCGGCACGACCATTCAGTCGGGTCATTGTTTGTTTCATCCTGTGAAGTTTGTTTCGTCTTGTCTGGTTTGCTTTGTTTTAGTCATGTTTTAGTCATGGTTTTGTTTTGCTACTGTGGACCTTTCTTTTCTGATGACTTTGTTATTTGAGATGTTGTTCCTGTCGACTTTATTGAAAACAGTTTGGCAAATACACACTGCTCCTCCCTCGTGCCTGCTTTTTTGGGGTCCACCACCACCACCACCTTGCAAATTGTGATAGGAATGTTGTTCTCTTGAGTGTGTATTGCTCGAGCTGATGTATGACTCTGTCTTTACTTCAATACCCCAAAATGAGGTCACTTAGTTCAATGGTCATCCTGTTGGAGAGCTGAAAATCTACACACACAGCATTGCTTCAATTTACAAGCTGAACCTCTTAATATCATTTAAATGAAGTAGAATGCCATTTTTATCAGTACAGTACATATATAAAAAACACATTTGATATATGTAACTGTCATGATTTCCCATAAGGTGGATGTGCTATTTACAATGTGAATCCAGGTTATTTTGGTTTTTTTTTCACGTGTGGCTATTAAAAAGCCTGACAGCAGTCGGCAGGAACAAGCAGCGGTATCTCCTTCTTCCAGCGAGGGTGTAACAGACTCTGGCTGAACGAGTGCTGTCAGGGTGGGCAGGAGGGTTGGGAGGTGCCTTTCATCATAGCTTTTATTTTAGCCAGTGTCCATCTTTTAAAGCCTTGTTTTATTTATCGATGTTCGTAATTACAGTGAAACTCCTCTCCAATGAAATCATGTTTGCAGCAAGAAATATTTCACCACAGGGGACTTTGCACTATATAATTTCATCTCTCTCACACACACATACGCACGCACACACGCACGCACACACACACACGCAACACATACGCACGCACGCGCACACACCCACACACCCACACAACACGTACGCACGCACACACACACACACACACACATATTCATTTGAACTGAATGTTATAATCTCTTCAGTACGTGTGATGAGCAGAATAATGTTGCCTCGAGGAATTGCAACAAAGATGCTCCGCACGGATTTAGCTCAAGTTGTATTCACTGATGTCGTGTTTTCATCTTTGAACTGCAAACTAATTGACTATCACTCAGCAGCACTTATTGCTCTTCTGTATTGCCTGAATGCTCCATGACATGAGATCTAACCTACCCATTGAATGTCTTCTTTATGATCAAACAACCAATCATGAGTTATTATGCCTGATCTCTTGGGTAATAATCATAGGAGGGGAAACAATCTATGGTTATTCTCTCTGTGAATAATTTCATGAGGACTTAAACACATGCACCCCTGCTTGCTCATCTAATTAAATCAATATACCGGCCCCAATGTCCAAGTGTTGTTGCTGAGGCGGATCAGCGAAAGTAGAAAAGAATTTCATCTCACTTAAGAGCCAAAGCTATGCGTGGAATCAAATCTGACTCGCTTGTTGAAATCTCTTGACATCGCAAAGGTTCTTTCTTGCCTGAGATTCAGGGTTTTATCTTCTGAGACAGTGGTTCTTTTTAACAACTAGCACGTCTTACTTTTTGTGCTGTTTGGGTGGAATTTGGCAGATGGAACTGCACCACAATATTTATTTTGATGGACCAAGAGGTTTCCTTGAACGTGTCTCTGGTTCAATTGACAATTTGGTGGCTAAGACTAGAATAAACGTCACGACTCCGACACAGTCTCTGTTCTGCTTCGGCCATTCCCAAGAGCCATTTGCATCTTGTGGTGACAGAGAATTGGAGCAAACACTTCAATTAGCTGAGCTTGAAGTCAGCTCATGTTCATGTTCACAATGCACTAAATAGCCTCTTACAAATTTGCTCTTTCTACAATCAGTGGGTCAAAGAAACCCTTCCTCTACAGGTGATGGAAGGATCACTCTACAAAATATTGGTGGGATTTGGGGATTTTTGTACAGCAGGGGTCGGGAACTTATGGCTCTTTTTATGATACATCTGGCTCGCAGATAAACAAAATATTCTCGCTTTTTAGCTGCTCACTTCCAGTTTAGGCTGCAGTGGGCAATTATGATTGGATGATACTGACCTATGTTGACGTTGCTGTCGAAACAGCAAATGCTCCCTTTTGAATAAGCCCACTCGGTCATGAGCTCAAAGTTAATAAACAACGAATAAAATGGTGAAAGGAAAAAAAGATGACGAGTATTGTACACTTCAGGCTACCTAGCAGTAACTTTGCGTATGGACCCGGCAAGTTGACTTTCATTCCGATAGTTAGGCTGGATTTTTTTTACCAATCACGAGGAACGGAAAACCACTCACATTAATGGTGAGTATTATCACAAAATGTTTTCAAAGAATACATTCTGACATAAATCAGTTTTATATGATATATACAGAGAGAAGAGAAGAGAATGGAGAAGATAAGAACTTAAGTCAAGATAAGATAAGCCACAAAACATCATAATGGAGAAATTCCTAATTAACAGCAGCAAAGTTATGTTAGGAAGAAGAAAGGAAAAAGCAGTAGAAGAACAAACCATTGGAGCTGTTGTAAAGGCAGACACTCTCGGGAGCCATCTTGAACTTTAATCTCTCATTTTCTATAGCTTTTAACTTTCATTGGAAACCGACACAAACCCATGTGCAGTAATCCATCACAAATAATTATATCCCTCAGTCACTGCTCCAAAACACAATATTGTGGTTTTTTTTTGCCCAGTCTGAGCTTTTTCCCCCAGCCATAGTCATGTGTTGATGTTTCTATTGTGTGCAGCTACTTCAAGAAATAAAATTTAGTACAGTCAACACACATTTTATTTCAGAGTTCTGTGAAGATTGAAAGGTGTGTGGATATAAATGTCACCTTCTTCAAGTGTGCTTTCTTTCTCCTGACCAAAATTGATAAACCTTCTCTTCTAATTCTTCTGATTTTTTTCCCTCTTACCCCTTCCATTATTTTGAAATTTACCACAACTGCTTGCTTTTCTTTCATTTTGCGGTTCACCCACTCCTGCTCTTGGCTGTCATTTTCTCACTTTCCTCTTCTTTACTGCAGCGATGCATCTGTTTGGTCTGAACTGGCAGCTCCAGGAGAGTGAGGGATATGGAGCGTTTGAAAATGGAGGTGAGGGAAGAGATTCAACTCCTTACACCTTTATGGTCTCCACAGACAATGGTGAGTTCCTCTTAAAAAAAACAACAACAAAATACCGTAATTTCCAGACGACCTGTCAGCACCTGATTATAAGCCTCACCCAGTACATTTTTAAAGGGAAAAACATTGTGTCCATACATAAACCGTACCTGTCTATAAACCGCACATTAGCCCTCGCTAACAGGTCTGGGTAGAAAAACATACCAAGTCACTGAGACACGGAAGAAACACATTAACCTTCACTAACACTTACTACTTCACTAACGTATTTATTATTATTATTATTATTATTATTATTATTATTATATTTTGATCATGTTTGTTTAATGGCTGTCACTGCAGCAACTCCTTTCAATTACAATGGTACTTGTGCTTACAAAATTGGTTTTGATTTGATTTTTAACAAGTAAATTGTGTCCATAGAGATGCAATTTCGATGCAAATTCTCTAAACCGGTCCAAGTCCCTCAAAATTCTGACATAAATGTTTGCCTAATTTTCAGATCAATGGTGACACTAATCCAGTCAATTGGTCACCACTGTTCAGTCAATGCATCAAGGTGGTGCTCTTCTCCCAGTCTCTTCAAATTGAATTACAGTAATTGGGGGAAAGAGAGACGAGTGGACTTTCTTTGGCGCTTGCAAGTGTTCTTGCTCATTCACATGTGATAGCCAAGAAGGTAAAAAAAGGACAAGCTCGACAGCAACAATCTCCCATACATTTGTATACACGTGTGCAGAAAAGGGGTGGTGTGGAAGTGCCAAGTATGAACAGATAATGGAGAGGAATGAAAAACTGAAACCAGCATTTCACCTGTTCGTACTTTGTGTGGCTCCGTTGTGTTTTTGGCTCTATAAAAATAAATGGAATTACAGAAAGAAATGTGGGTATTGTATTTATTATATTTTATTTTATGTGTGTATTTGTCATGGACAAATAAACATAGAAAAACATTTAATTGTTGCATATAGAGTATTTAGCACTGAGTTAATCCGCAAACCTTGACCTTTGATGGCCTTTTCAGATAGAAA
The DNA here is from genome assembly GCF_051943395.1 of Hippocampus bargibanti. Taxonomy (NCBI): domain Eukaryota; kingdom Metazoa; phylum Chordata; class Actinopteri; order Syngnathiformes; family Syngnathidae; genus Hippocampus; species Hippocampus bargibanti. Next base: position 2,229,193 of record NC_142743.1, on the reverse strand, counting down.
CCAGCGCTGAAAACACAGCATAGCATAGCAACCGTTTAAAAGGGCAGAAAGCAGATACATTCAATCTTACAAACACATTCTCTTGTTCTCCACCAAAGAGTATTTCCTTCACATTAGAGTGTGAAGGGTCATTGCTGAGTGGTGTTGCTCAGAACTGAGTTTGCCTCATTTGCAAATGTATGATAAATTGAATCCTGCCAGTTTACTGCCTGATGGGCATTCTATCAAGGAAAGCCAAGGTATTTGGCTGCAGTACTTTTAGTTCTAGAGGCAACATTTTCATGTGATGTTTTGTAACTTGAACATTTCATATTAAGACATTCGTAAGTGGAGTTACCACTGTCTAAACTCTTGCATTTCATTTCATTTAAAGAAAATCTAACCTCTTTGTTGTTCACATCATGTGAACTCAGGAGAGAGCAAAATATTCGGGCACCATAAAACAAGACATTTATTGGACCCTGTAAAAGGAAAAGTTACCTCGGCTGTCACATTTACTGTTGTGTGTGTCTGTTGTTTGATTTATCAAAGATTTTTTTGAAGTGAAAAGCCCATTGAGAAACGCAGGGCAAATAATCTAACAAAATATTAACCTTTGTTTTGTGTTGCAAGTTAAAGTTACAGCTTGTTCGGTCAGTCTTAACTGGGATAAGTGGACGGCATATTTCACGCAGTGTCAGTTTATTACATAGATGTTGTAACTGTTAAACTGTAATTACTCAATGCTACCCCTTGAAAACCGACATTGTTTCATATCCTCTCTCCATTTAAAACATACATAAATGTACATAAGGCACAAAGTTCTCATCATACACTCGAGTCAATCAATGTGAGACCTGGTTCTATTGTTGAGTCAACTGTCTGTGAATGGATTTTCCCTCACAAGGTATTCTCATAGATTCAAATACCGTATGGCTGGGTTAAACATGTAGGCATACTGCATATAATTGCCATCAGGTGCATCAGGGTGCGGAGATCATCGACAAATGTGTGGTTGAGTTTCTCACTGTAATATTAAGATTAAAATGTAAAAAGATGTACATTGCTCAATGTGACTCTCGCTTTGTGGATGCTGTAATTCAAAAATGAACCTACCAGTTGCAGCGATAATAATGTTTATTTGTTTCTCCGCAGGTAAAATTCTTCTTGAAAATAACACGCTAGACACAGGAAAAGTGGATGTAGGTCGAAGAGCAATTCAAGATGTCCCACCAGGTTAATTACTCACTCACATGCACTCAGACAGCCTTTTTCAGGCACATCGCCATGAGTCATTGATCCAGACATCCATGCTTTGTTCTTTTTCTCTCTTCAAAGGTGTTTTTTGGAGATCACAGCTTTACATTGACCAACCTCAGTTTGTGAAATTTAACATCTCAGTGCAGAGAGATGCTCTTGTTGGAGTGTATGGGCGCAAAGGATTACCACCCTCACATACGCAGGTACGACTAGTTCAAGACTTTCCTTTTCATCACACAAGAGCAAAAGAAACACCAAAACTGTACAAAGTTATATGACTCTTCCTTGAGACTTTGACCCTTTCGCGAACAGAAAGTGTTGAATAATTCTGCATTCTCATTTATCAAACCCAGATGCCCTTTGGTACTGTTGGGAGTTGATCTTGGTCAAGTGCTTTATGGATTCTTTGTTCATAATGAGCAGTTAAGCCCCTTACAAACTAAAAAAAATCATTAATCACGACCCTTACATCTCTTTGTGGTGAATCCCATTTTATGTAAAGAAAGTAATCAATGTATCTGCAAAAGACATGCTTTTTCAGCAGATATCCCTATCACACAGCTCAATGTTAGCACTTAAGATAATAGACATGGATGTCTGTCCTTGTCATAACCACACTCATTTTTTCTTTACTTTAGATTTTCTTAACCCACCGATAACAAGGAACATACATTTGTGCATACTGTATATGCAGCTGAATATTTATGGTATATCATGCTCAAGCTTTGACAATAACTTGATGTAAGACTCCAATGTCACTGAAATAGGGCACAACCCACCAATAACGGTTAGAAGCATCATTAAAGTGATTGAGAGATGTTTCAACAAAGCTAATGAGACGAAAACATGAAATTTAGGCGTCCGTTCCCCCCAGGCACCGCTCCTTCCCAGAGTAGAGGAGGGGGGCTTAGCTGAGGGGGTTTAGCTGGCTGGATTGCAGGGCAACACACAGAACCACCCCCAGGCCCCCCTTGGGGGCTCTCTGTAGCCTGAAACAATGGCTGCTTTTCATCCGCCATGAGCTCCGTTTTTTGGCGGGAACGTGCAACAGTTTCATCGCCAGAGCTCATTTTTGAAGACATTGCGACCATAGCTTTCTCCTCTTTTTTAATTTGCTTCACTTCAAGATCATTCTCTCTTATCCGTGCTTGTGCAAGCCACGTTTCACACGCCAAAATTCAGCACAAATCTTTTGTAGAAGCCTGCCAACCGCAGATGCCTCCTGGAGCTTCAAACGAAACATATCTTCACTCTCAGTGTTAACTCAAACACAAAGAAGACTCCCGCTGTGTCAACGTCTCCAACCACGAGACGCGCTCACGTACACAAAATGAATGCACATAGACACACACACAGCGCACGCACTCACACGCACACACTCTCACTAACGGCTCAAATGGCCCCACACCCCAACCGCCTTTGTTCAAGATCTTTCTCTCAGACAAATAATTTTTTTAGCTCACCATTCAGCACGTCAACCAAAATGAATGCATTAATATCACGGAGAATCCATGATCAATTGCAGCTGTATTTGAACAAAAAAAGAACACATAATCCCCTGGGCAAAATTAATACATCGATTCCAGGAGTTAACCCCTTGTTAAGAATCTTTCCCTGGAAGATTCCGGTCTTATCCTACGTTCGCCGGCGTGCGGAACAAACGCTATTTTGACCCGTAATGGCGTCAATCAGTCACGCGCAAAATATTTTTTGCACATCGGCCCGAATTTAAGGTGGTCCGCCGTGACCAGACCAAAAAAAAATGTGTTACTAGCCATCAATAGGATACTTCTGGCAATAAAGGATCGCACAATACATTCAAACAAAATGGATGCGTGCTGCCGCGTCACCCACCTTGAAAAACTCGTCGAACTCAACCGCGCGGTCAGGTCAGGATGAAGAGAAGCTCCACCACGCCGAATGGCAGCAACTTTTCGGCTCTCGTTTTCAGTCAAAAAGCAGGCATCACCAAGGGAACGACCCCCTCGTCTCTTGTGGGCAACCCACAAACAGACACCACCAAAAACAGGGAGCTTTTGTCTCTCGTCAACGAACGCATGCAGTCGGGCACCCACCAACCGCTCCGGACCCGACTCTTGGCACGGGTGTCTGGCACCAATTTATGTTGGAATCTAATCAAGTTCAACGGAGTTTTATGATGAAATACCAGCGGGGACGATAGATGGTGAACAGAAAATACTACTTTATTCTAGTAAAACAATAGAAGAACATCTCTCGTCGGAGCGGGAAGCCAAGAGCACAAAGCCCGCCCCTTCAACCTAGTTTAACTCACAAAGCAGCGATCTGTTGTCCAATCAGCTATGGGACAGGGGGTTGGGAGAACTGTTGGGTAAAATTCATTTATCTTCGTCTGGTTCGGACTTCGTCGAGTGTCTTGATGAAATGCCAGTTGAGTCGATAGTTGGTACACAGCAAAAACTACTTTATTCAGTAACAATCGAGAGAAACATCTCTAGTTGGAGCTGGACAAAAGAAGAACCAACGCCTGCCTCTTCAGGCTTAGTTTAAAAGAATACCGCGACAGTCTGTTGACCAATCAGTTGCGGACAAGTCGATCTTCCGTCCAATCGGCTCCGAACAACTCAGTGTTGGGAGGGCCTTAGACTGAAATTGGAGTTGTTGCCTCTTTGCAACGACTATTGAACTAATAAACTTGCTATGTAACTTGATAATGCTATGTAATTAAATTAAACATGCAATAATGATAATATGTACTAAGATAAACATGAAATAACATAATATGTTTACTAATCTAAGCATGGAATAATGTAATATGTTTACTAATGTGCATAAGCACTCTATCAAACATTACACTGAATAACATCTCTAATTACACCCTACATACGCAACAATTTAACTAATAAGCTACATACATCCATATAGACTAAACTAAACTTGAAATAACATAAGATGTACTAAACTAAACATGAAATAACATAACATGTACTAAACTTAACATGAAATAACACAGGATGTTTACGGATGTGTATAAAAACACTATCAAAAATAGCTCATGATGAGTGACATTTTTAATCACAGCTAACTAGATCTGGTTACATCACAAATCCCACTCTCTGTAACTGACATATACCTGCTGAGTAACATGCACGATTGAAATTTCATGTTTTGTCTTTGCGACTTGTTTTCCTTAAAAAAAAAAAGAACAACACGCGCTGAAATGAAAAGAAAAAAAACGAAGCAATTGTTGATAAGAAAGGGAAGGCCGCGTCGGTAGTTTGCCAATGTTCTGCATAGTTCAAGTGGTTGAACTATGGTGTAATGTTTTTTTTTCCTTTTCCAATTTCATATTTCTTTATGTTAGGATGACTGTACCAGGCAACATTTTTTTTGGTCTGTTCTGGTGTTTTTGGTAAGAATAATACTTTGCACAAAAACGTTTTTATGTTCGTATGTGGAAGTTCACGCTTCATAGATTCATTGCAAATGTTGACAAAATATGTTGTACATTTTGTTTGAACATGTGTTTATAACATTTTCACATAGACCAGTGTGTTTCTTTATGCTCTTCATACTTGAGTGAACTACTTTTAAATGTTAACATCCCTATCAGTTATGTATTAATTTTCTTCATTATCTCAATAATAAAGCCCAATGGCCTTAAAATGTGAAGCTCAAATTTAAGATTGTATTTGTATGGTTGAAAATCTGTGATTGGAAAAAAAAAAAACTTGCTTACATTGCTTGTGTCACACTTGTCTTTCAGTATGACTTTGTGGAGCTACTTGATGGAAGTCGACTAATTTCCAAAGACAAGAGATCTCTGAGTGACACAGACATGTCACATGTATACTCACTTGGTGGTTTTGAAAAGGACCCCATTCGAGAGATCCGTCACAGACGATCGGTGAACATATACGAGACTGGCTTCATCCAGTATCTAGACACAGGCATTTGGCATATGGCGTTTTACAACGACGGACGGAATATAGAACAAATGTCTTACAATACTGCCCTCAGCGGTAAGTACATAATCTCGTGCTCAACATAAAATAGTTAACACATTCAAATGTACTTAGGTAGGGTATTTAAACATTTCATGCATCAATAATGACAACATGTAACCTGATAACATGATTGGATTGGATTGATTAAGCTGTATTCATCTTTTAGGGTAGATATTTACATTTAACAGCAGCAAAGTTATGAAAGGAATATGAAAGGAAAGTAAGAAGTCGAAAGACAAAGCACAGTAGTTACTGGAAAGGCAGCCAGTCTCGAAGCGCCATTTTATATATGATTTATAATCTTATTATTGATTGATTATTATTGATTTTATTTTATTGATTGATTATTATTGATTATATATATAATCAATAATAATCAATCAATAAAATAAAATCAATAATAATCAATCAATAATAAGATTATAAATTCTATATATATATATATATATATATATATATATATATATATATATATATATATATATATATATATATATATATACAGTAAAGTCTCGTTATATCGATATCGGTTATATCGATAGTCCCGCTTATTACGATACTATTTCTATACACGCACAGAGAAAATTACATGCGCGCAGGGTCGGATATATCGATAGTCCCGGTTATATCGATATTTTTCGGACTCCCTAGAATATCGATATAACGAGACTTTACTGTATATATATATATATATATATATATATATATATATATATATATATATATATATATATATATATATATATATATATATATATATATATATATAAAACACAAAGACACAGAGGGTCATTCATTCTTAAGCACTTTCTGTACCCACCTTGTGACATGAAGCAATTCTACATGAAAGAGGAGAGGATCAAAGCGTCCTTTTCACCAGTGGATCATGGACGTCCTAATGGAATGTGCACGTCTACTACAAGCTAAATGATGAAAGCAGACACGAAGCTATAACATCTATTGAAAAAAAGCGATTGTCTCACATCTCCTGTCCCACGCGACCGTTCCACATAATTATGCATTGGCGCTCTGCGTTTGACGCATCTTTCTTCTTATCGGGGGCTCTTCAAGCCATGTACCCATCCAGTCGCAGACTGTCCAACAGCACCGACCTTTCCGCTGAACAAAGCGGGGCTGTGAAGATGCTGCCCATTACAGGCACAAAAAAAGCACAATCGCCTCATAGTTGGCCAGCGATGACAGTCAAAAGGCACAGCCATTCCTCCCATTCAAAAACAGTATTGGTAGATTTGTGCTGCTGAAAAGGCGCAACAACTAAGCACAGTCTCCCCTTTGATGAATGCGGTGGCCAAAAATGCAGAAAAAACAATCTGTATCCGTTCCACACGACGCACAACACAAAGTGACAAAAGAAAACACAAAAACAAGACAAAAACAACAAAAAAGCAAGGCTCAAGAGAGCACTTGCTGATCTTGGACATCATGATAGGATGTCCACGGTGGTGACCGTTGTCCCTGAAATAGTTAAAAAAAAAACATTTGCTGTTGAGCGTATGCCAAAGAAACTACAATATATTCAGTGAAATCCCTAATACACCGAACAACAAGGCCAAAATAATCATTTGGAGAATAAGATACAGTAAAGTCTCGTTATATCGATATTCAAGGGAGTCCGAAAAAATATCGATATAACCGGGACTATCGATATATCCGACCCTGTTTGCATGTAATTTTCTCTGTGCGTGCATAGAAATAGTATCGATATAACCGGGACTATCGATATATCCGATATCGATATAACGAGACTTTACTGTACTTCAGACAGTGAAAAACAAACAAACAAACAAACAAACTGTTTGCATCTGATAAAAGACCAAAATGCAGGTTGCAGTTTGTTGAATAAAATACTGGTGTTTTCAGTGGTGTGCAGCAGTGAGACAAACATGGTGTTTGATGGCGAGAATGAGAAGGATGATTGTCTGTAAAAATCTATTGATTGGACTGACTATATAGTTGCTGTAACTACAGCAACCACAACAGATGTGTGTTTTAGTTCTCATGATATATAGTTCCCTATCCTGCCTAGCCAATTAACTTACAACCTTACACCACCCCTTTGCTTCTGTCGACATCAGAGTCCATTATGGAGTGTCCCCAGAATTGTCATGGAAACGGAGATTGCCTCTCAGGAATATGCCATTGTTTCCCTGGTTTTCTGGGGCCTGACTGCTCTCGAGGTACGCACACACAGTCTGCCTCGCATACGGAAGGTAATTGCTGTGAGGGCATTATCCGTAGATTGAATGTGACCTGCACAAACAAAATTTAATAGTTTCATTAATTTAAAAACATAATTATTATTATTGCAGCTTTAGTTTGTATTTGAGTGAAGAAATATACGTTATTGACCTACTCATTGACTACAAACAACCCCTCAGTACAACAAAAAGCATTGTGTTGAAATAATACTTCTCTGAAAATGTAAAAACAAACTTAGAATAATTATGTTACTGGGAAATTTAAACACCAAACTACATATAAATTAGATTGTGAACTTGGTAGGTTTCTAGCCAGTATGTGGATCTCTCATACACGATATTGCCTTGCATAAAAATTGTCAGTTGCATGGAAATGAATAATTCTGTTTGTTCTTGTGCATTATTGGCGCATGATTTATGTTGAAAACAGAAGGGTATGCAAGTCTACATTGTAGCATCACCCACCACCTCACGACCATTAATTTATGAACTTAATTGTTAAACATGCGAATCAAACCTCTGAAGAACGAGGACATTGATTCGATGTGGCGACCCATGAAGGGAATAGCCAATAGGAAAAGAAGTTCTCCTGCAGTACTGAGAGAGTTGGATCTTTACATTTCCAAAGTAATTTACACTTGTGTCCTACACAGCTTCCTGTCCTGTGCTGTGCAGCGGGAATGGGCAGTATTCCCGTGGACACTGCCAATGCTACAGTGGGTGGAAGGGCACAGAGTGTGACGTGCCCTACAACCAATGTATTGACATCCATTGTGGAGGACATGGCATTTGCATTATGGGTGCCTGTATCTGCAATACTGGTTATCAGGGATACAACTGTGACGAAGGTAAATGTGCAATACATGGGTATTCAAATCATTTTTGAATTCATAACGGAAAACTAAAACTGTGCCCTGGTCAAATTGCCCACGTCAGAAAGCTTGCAGTAACTACACGTCGTGTTTTCAGTAATGTTTCAACGTTTTGTAAAAATAGCAAAACCATTCTAAACATTTTGATTGAAAAACAACTACAGTAAAGTCTCGTTATATCGATATCGGATATATCGATAGTCCTGGTTATATCGATACTATTTCTATGCACGCACGGAGAAAATTACATGCAAACAGGGTCGGATATATCGATAGTCCCGGTTATATCGATATTTTTTCGGACTCCCTTGAATATCGATATAACGAGACTTTACTGTATTGTGACTCATCCCACCCTCTACCCACTCTTAATTGTTGCATAAATAATAATAATAATAATAATAATAATAATAATAATAATAATAATAATAATAATAATAATTATATATTGCATTTATATACGCCTTTCAAGGACACTTTACAGTCACAGCATCTTTGATTTTCAAAAAAGTAATTACCAAAGTGGCTTTTGGTAATTACAAATATCTTTACAAATATATTATGTTTCCAAAGCATGGTCATTCTTATCAAATATGTGTCTCAAGAGATAAAAACGGACACATTACAAATATGAAACAAAAATAAATCTAATAAAAAATACAATAAAATAAAATAAAATAAAATGGAAATATACTATTAAAAAAGACCCTCCTTCCTAACAAACATAAATTGTGGCTGTTATTCACTTTGAGAAGTATTCCACACGTACCAAGCAGTTCTATAAGGTTTTTATTGTGACAGGATGGATACATTTAGACTACAGATGCTTCGCATCTTACAAACGAGATAGTCTCCGTCATTCGTGAGGTGAATTTGTTCGTAAGTTGCTTCAGTGCTATATTTTGTATGGAATGTATGTTTAAAGGACAACCGACACCATTTTTTTGTTTCCTAACTGATGTCAGAAAAACGTTTTATAGCATCTAAAATACCCAAAACACGCAGGCTGATATTTTTATTCAAAAGCAAAACACCAATAAAAATGAGTTAAAGTGTCCCAAAACTACTTCAGAATGACCTTGGAGAGGCCGAATTTCAGAAGGTCCCGCCCCCTTGTTCGTGATATCATGCCTTGCCTTGCTCTAGAATCAAAACAATGGCTTCAGATTCAGAGAAGATGCTTTCTTGTTACTCATCCAGTTATGAATATGATTCAATACGTCTGTGTAAGCTCGGCTGAAGATGGCTGAAGAAACCTTGTCATCTATGATTCAAATAGTTCTGAAGAGGAAAGCATAAATATTTGCAATCGATTAAAGAAGTCAACCCATATCAAGTCGAGCCGTCAGGACTCGAATGTAGCGTCCCAGAAAATTCACAAGATGGCGCCCAAGCTCCGTTGGAAATGGGCTGATTTGTCTGCTGGGAATTTGTGTCAACTAGTATCGAATAGTAGTCTCGGTGCAACACAGAACGATTCACCATCGTGTTATTTATGTTTTGTCCTTCTAATTTTGCCATCAACACGGATCAACACGAAGTTTTCAGACCAAACAAAGTACCCAAAATGCATTGTGTGTCGCTTTGTCGGTCAGGGGCGTTCCATATGTGACGTCACGTCAGGCACCGTCATCAACTCGAAAACAAGACTTCCTGAATATTCAGCGTGAGTCTTCAAACGTAAAATATAGCTATTTGCCGTGGAAACTTTGTAAAATATGCTCAGTAGAATTCATTTGAAGTGATTTTACAAATTATGGACACAAGTTGTCGGGAGGCGTCGGTTGTCCTTGTCAAACACTAAACCGAAGTATAAAACACAGACGCTCTAACAGTCGTAAAATAAATTATTACCTACTGTCGTATGACATACAGTATATCCCTGGGTCTTCAGTAAGCCGTGACTGAAGCGGCTGGCAATTAATTATTGAATTACGTTCCGGCAGCCATTACTTTTTGTTATGCGTCGCCTCCTCCTCGGCGCCTATACTAGGAAGAGGGATTTTCTCCCCGCCCACACACTCTACGCAGTCAGTCGCAAGCAAGCTCGGCGGATGGCGCTGAACTTGTTGGCAACACTTCAGCATAGCCGTGCGCTGATTGGTCAGCGCTGTTGTCCGTCGCGTAAACATCCGACCTAATGGAAGGCAGTGCGCGATGCTTCACCAAACCAGTACACTATAATTCTTGTTGGGGCATCAGACGATCGTATTTGAAAAAGCGAATGAGTTCCGAATAGACCAAAGTGTTTTTTCACTGGTTGGTCGATATGTAAATCAAAATGATAGCATGATGTTGAATGTTTTATACCACAAATATATTTCCAATTAATCCTCCGTTCATTGGATTGCTAATCCAATTCTCTGTTTTGTTAATATTTATGACCAAGTGAGTTGAGAATTCTTAAAGAGGGTGTAAAAGAGCAACATTTGCCAGAAATAAATTAAACTGTGACTGAGTGTGCATGCGTGCATTTTACTAATATTTACTAATACTCTGTGTGTGCAAATGATGTTAAAATGGCATGTAGGATTTCTATGAAAAATCAAACAAATGACATTTAAAAAAAAGTCATGGAATTCTCTTATAGTGGTTTTCATATCGAGTGAAATGTGTTTATTGATTGATGGTTAACTTAGCATTGCATTTCATATCAAGCAGGAATATGCAACTGATATTTTAGTTCATCTTCTGTATCCACTTCGTAATGTGTATCATGCACCTTCCTTTTGCTGCGGCAATTTCATGGAACAGTCGGAGCCATGCTTTAAATGTCTTTTTAAGTGTATCTTTTTATTTGTTTGCCTCCAGTGGACTGCATAGATCCCAGTTGTTCGGCCCATGGAGTGTGTATTCATGGCGAGTGTCACTGTCAGCCAGGCTGGGGTGGAGCCAGCTGTGAAATTGCCAAGGCTATGTGTCCAGACCAGTGTTCAGGCCATGGCACATACAACACTGAAACCAGTACCTGTACCTGTGACCAGAATTGGACTGGGCCAGATTGTTCCTTAGGTGCGTATCATTTCATACAATGGCCGTAAGTTTACAGTAAGTGTGTGCCTAAGTGGGTAACAGTAAATTGTTGCACAAATAGTAATGTCGAAATTAATTGGCTCATTTCAGGAAACAAAATCGCAAATATAGAGCAATTACACAACAGATTACTTTTTGGAAGGTGTTTACCCAAAGATAAAAATAAGCAAAACATATTTTTATGGTAAATAAAAGTGAGAAAATGTGTATTCTAACATTTAGCATTTTAAGATTCAGATATGCTATACCATGACAACATTCACATGCCTCAAACCTGACATCAATTTGTACAACTTAAAATGAAAGCTTGGGGAACATACACAGCCTGAAATTTCCATCGATCCATCCACTTTCAGTTCTGCTCAAGCATGCAAGGGAAATCAAACATAGGTGCACCATCGGGGCATCAAGGCGGTCTCCAATTTTCACTTAAAGTGGCAAACTACATCTTCAGGGAGATATTTTAGTTTATAGTGTACAATTATACTTCCTGTGCACCATTCTCATCTCATCTGGAACCCCACGGAGTCCATTTCTGCTTCAGCAATGTCAAGCACTGGTGCGCTTCCACTACTCTGAATTTAATAGGAAAGTGGGGAACGCGTTTTGATTGGCTATGAGCTGACTTGTTCCATCTCATAATGGTGCACAATGACACAAACGCCCCCTCCCGTCCAATTCCTGCCGTACAAAGTCGAGGGAAATACCAAACCAAGGAAAACTCCACCCATGTGCACTGTTAGACATGCTTTGCACTGTACTTGTGCTTACCACAAAACAAGGCCCCATTATCTTGACCATCTTTAATCGGTAATAATAATAATAATAATAATAATAAATCATAATAATATAATTATAGTAATATTATAATTAATTATATTGTTATTATTAAAAATAGTATTATTCATTTGCACATTTTTATTATTGGGTGTTTTATTTTTTATTATTAATTAAACATATTAATGACATTGTTATTATATTAGATTAATTAATGTATTTTTATTATTAAAATATTATTATATATTTAAACTTACTAATAATTTCCCCAACGGAAGTCTCTTGAAAAGGACCCAAGACCATCCATCAATCCATCAAGGCATTTTCTATCGTCTTTATCCTTACATGAGTGGTGCTGAAGTCGATCCCAGCTTTCTTCGGATAGTAGCCAATCGCAGGGCAACATAAACAAACAACCTTCTGTGCTCACAATCAAAACTCGGGACACTTTAAAGCAGTGGTCGCCAAACACCAGTCCTCAACCAGCTTGTAGCACAAAATATTTTTTGACCACTGATTTAGATTGTTCCATGAACTTGCCATCCGTGTTTTTGAAGTGTGGAAAGAGTTGAATCCAGGCACGGGAGGCAACAGCCTGAATAGAATGCTGTCCCTGTGTGTCATGATGCCCAGGCACTAAAATGTTGTATATATATATATATATATATATATATATATATATATATATATATATATATATATATATATATACAATAAAGTCTCGTTATATCGATATTCAAGGGAGTCCGAAAAAATATCGATATAACCGGGACTATCGATATATCCGACCCTGTTCGCATGTAATTTTCTCCATGCGTGCATAGAAATAGTATCGATATAACCGGGACTATCGATATATCCGATATCGATATAACGAGACTTTACTGTATATATATATATATATATATATATATATATATATATATATATATATATATATATATATATATATATAAATACTAAAAAAATAATAATAATTTCACAACTTGGTTCACTCATTCGGTGACCCAGTCATTACTGCCTCGATCTTACAGTGCAGGGGCCTTGGGTACAATCCCTGCTCCAGGCTTCCTGTATAGAGTTTGCATGTTCTCCCCAGGCCTGCGTGTGTTTTTCTCCTGACACTCCGGTTTCCTCCAACATTACAACAACATTTATGACAGGCTGATTGAACACTCCAAATCATCCCGAGGTGTGAATGTGAGTGCAGATGCTTGTTTGTTTCTCTGAGCAATGCAAATGGCTGGCAACCGGTTCTGGGTGTCAACTGCCGAGTGCCTAAATACAGCAGGGATAGGCTAAAGCACACCCCACGACCCTCATGAGGACATAGCGGTCAGGAAGATGAATGAATGAAAAAAAAAAAAAATGAATGAATGAATTCATTCATTAATTCATGATTGAATGAATGAATGAATTAATGGCCATTATTTATATGACCTGAAACCCGACAGAAATTGATTAAGGTTGCAAAAAAATGGAAAAAGTGGGGAAAAAAAAACAGAGAAAAAGTACAAATGGAAATAGAAAAATAATTACAAAACCTGGAAATACAGTGATTCGGTATTGGGCTGTCTTTAAAACGAATCAATCACATTCAAACTCATGGTAATTAGTTGTCACCAATTACCCGCCCCCTATTAAAGTGCACGTACTGTAAATATGCATTACTTGTAAATAGGAAGAACGTGGTCATAATCCCATTAAACACGCTTAACCTCTTGTTTCTCTTGAGTTTGTGTCATGTGTTAATGCATATATCATGTATAAATCATCAATTATATTTTAATTTTCTCAACAGAGTTGTGCGAAGTGGATTGTGGAAGTCATGGCATTTGTTATGGTGGTTTGTGCCGGTGTGAGGAAGGATGGACTGGAACTGTCTGCGATCAGAAGGCCTGCCACCCATCGTGTAGCAAGAATGGTGTGTGCAAAGAGGGCAAGTGTGAATGTGACCAGGGCTGGACTGGGGAGCACTGTAATATTGGTAAGTCCATCTTCACTGCACACACAAATACACACACATGCACACATAAACGTGCACACACGCACATCCACAATTGCATGAACACGAACAAAAAAAAATCACACAAAAAAACTAGGAAAAAAGTAATTCTTAATTCATTAATTCATTCTTAATTCATCTTAATTCAACTTATAATAGCTCAAAGGAAATGCAGTTTGCGCGTTGCTATTTAGCGCACACCACAAACAACCAGATAACACGTCGTGATGGCATGTAAGCAGAGATTGAGAGTGAAAAGATATGCACCACTTCAGCTCAGAGTGGGGATGGTGTCTTGGTCAAGGGCACCACAACAGTAGCCAGCAAACAGATGAGCATCTCACCAACTATAAATTGCCAGTTTTTTTTTCTTCTCATATTTGTCCATAGAAACCCATAACCCTATGGTTCCAACACCCTTAAAGATTAATTGCTGCTGGCCAATGCTACTTTAAAATTATTTTACACAAGAAAGTGCATCTTATCTTGTTTCATGACACTAAGGCGATATTATTCTATTATTCTATTCTTTACTCTAAATCCCACATGTTCTCTTTTTTATGCCTGCTGGGTCCCAGACTGACCATTTTTATAAACAATCTTATATAAGATGAAAGTAGTCAGTGAAATTGGCGTCCATAAGTCTACACCCGTTTAGAGATTGGATTGGATTGGATTGGATATGCCTTTATTAGTCTCACAGTGGAGAAATTTACATTTCACAGCAGCAAAGTGATGAAAGGAATGAAAGATGAGAGATGAATAAAGGGATGGAAGAACACGTACGTGCTTGCTTAGTTCGTCCTTAAAAAAATAAAATGAATTCTTCATCCCCATTTTTTTATCCTATCCAGGAGAGTAAAAGCACATATTTTCCTCAACCATAGTCTTATCTCCAATGTATCAATCTCAACTTTAAATAACAACACCATGCTTGCTTGTTACTGTAGCAAAATGGTTCTTCTCTGAAGTGATGTACTCCTGACACTTCTCAGCGTGTAAATGCAAGAACAAATGAATACAGCCACCAAACAAGGATTTATTGCTGAAAAAAAAACACCATTTAACGTGTTTAAAGATTTGCGACAACATGACCAAAGCTGCCACTTTAAATGCTTTTTGTTGTCAAACAGACTGACAGCAATGGTTTCACTGTCAAATAGCTGCAAATTGGTGTCAGTTATTATCGCTCATAATATACGTCACAACCATCCACAGTGGACGGTCACAAATTGCGCACGATTTCTTGAATTTTTCGACCCTCAGGTAGGCCAACTATGGATAAATCTAAGAAAAGAAAAGTGTCTGACAAAAAACAGAACGTTTAATGATACGTGGGCAGATTCGTTCGCCTTCACTGCTGACGAGACGGGTTTACCGGTATGCTTAATATGTCATGAGAAGTTAGCAAACAACAAAGAGTCAAATGTCGCAAGACATTTCCAGAACAAAACACAGCTTTTGCTCAAAAATGTCCGGATGGAGATGAGAGAAAAAGAGCCGTTTCGGAACTGATGCGGAAAGCTGATCAGAGCAAAAATCATTTTATGAAGTGGATGATCATACAGCCCTGATGTGCAGAGGCTGTGCGCTGAGGTGCAGGAGCAGAAGTCACATTAACCAGGTGATAAATATTGTATTTTCCATTTTGCAAATATTCTTTTTTTTTCTAATAGACATTGAGTATTATATTTGAAAGTAATCTTCAACCCAACGTCTTTTTTTCAGAGTTTAAAATGTTTTTGTTGCGTGCAGAAATGTAATTTCGCTTCTCTGTAACAGTTCATTGATTCATAAATGCAACACACTATAGTTTGTTTATGCATATAAACAACGTACAACATTGTAAAAAACAATGATGAAAAGATGCAGTGTTGTCTTCATTTGAAATGTCAAAAGGATTTTGTGGCTCCCAGTGTTTTCTGTTCTGTGGGAAATGGGTCCAAATGGCTCTTTGAGTCGTAAAGGTTGACGACCCCTGACTTAGACACACACATTGAAGCTATTTACAGGGTGCAGGATGCTGATAGAAAACGACAAGATGAGGAGAAATCCATTTTGTTCTGAGTCAATAAGCCCCTTGTTTATTTAGAGAGATTCTACACTGAAGCTGATCAGCAGCTTCACATAAAACAGACAATATTTCTCCAATCTTATCAGCTGGAAACATCACACGGACATCACCGAGACTTTGAGAAACGTTGACCTCATAGTGTAATTTTCTCTCCATTCAGTTCTTTGTAGTTGACGACACTGCCAGTACCTTCTTTCCAACTTGCACGTATGTACTGTGCTGATCCAGTATGAATTCTGTCATTTTTAGCAAACTGTTTGATCAAATCTCTATAATTAGCATACATTTATTAGTTTTCTCAAACTTTGGGTCATATTTTGTATTGACTTCTGAGTATCTGATTGCCTATCATGTGAAATGTGTTGGTATTTTTTTCCCAAACAGCCAATAATCTGCACTAAAGACTTTTTCTTTCTTTCTTTCTTTCTTTCTTTCTTTCTTTCTTTCTTTCTTTCTTTCTTTCTTTCTTTCTTTCTTTCTTTCTTTCTTTCTTTCTTTCTTTCTTTCTTTCTTTCTTTCTTTCTTTCTTTCTTTCTTTCTCTTTAAATAGCTCACAATCCGGATATTAGAGTAAAAGGTACTGTGCTTCTTTTCCCTCTCCCACTGGCCGTTCCTTCTCTTCTCATTCTTTGCTTTTCTCGTCACAATGCTTTTTCTTTAATCAGCATGCATCTGTTGGCACTTATGATCTTACAAAGAAAATACAAAATAATATTTCAACTATCATCAAATCCACCTCATGTAATACTGTTTCCGTGTTTAACTGTGGTTTAGAAGTGGGGCAATGATTTCTGGCATTCTAGGTTAAGTAAGAGTACCCTGACCAAACCAAAATTGGCTTAAGAAAAATTTGCAGATAATAGAACCGCCCCCTCCAACCACTCACCTAAAAATAATTAAGTAATTTTACATTACACAGAAAATTAATGGCTTCCTAGATTAAATGCATGGAAAATGCAAATACGCCCATGTGCATTTTGCTGCTTTACAACGACCAAAACATTATTTAATTAAAAATAAAAAGTATTTGTGTTCCCATGGTCACAGAAATGAAATGTATATTTACTGTTTCAGAGTTGATATTTTTTAAAATACAATGTTATCCATCTCAGTTACTGTACAACAGTCTTGTTTTTTCCCCATGTTTGAAAAGTTGTGCTCTTAATGTGATCTACATCCAAACACAAACTTCTTCATAGCGACGGGTTTCTGTATCCTTGCAATCACCCGGAAACCCACACCGTCAGTGTCTCCAAAATGGCCTCTTTATTTTTAGCACATTGACCTGGAATTATGTTTTTTAAGGGTTGTTAAATATTTAAACACATTGTCGTATCCATTGTTATTCTGCCTGTATTGAAAAGTTCAATTACCTTGTAATATTTATTCAAAGTAGCCTGAGGATAGTTGTGGCAAATGTTTTCCTTCTTTTGACAAGATCACTTTTTCACAGTTATTACATTTCTGATATAGTTGATGAAATCTTGGCCTTGCCGTTGTGTTTATTTTGTGCTTTTAGCTTGAGCCTTCTGTCCCTCTGATGTAATTATACTCTGCTCTTCACCACACTTGAACAGTTGGGCTTGCCGCCAAAACCGTTGGTCACATATATGTGTCTGTCTGTCTGTCTGTCTGTATGTATGTATGTATGTATGTATGTATGTATGTATGTATGTATGCATACATTTATTTATTTTAAAGCGTTTGGTAGACTGTTTTTTTTTTATTTGAAATAAAATTGACTCACCTTGCTGTGGCAGTATTTGAATCACGTTAAGCTAATTTTGATCTCAAAGAATATAAGATAGGTAAACAGCTTGATGTACACGGTTCCATCACAATTAAGTATATATTGTATTTATTTATGTATTCATTTATTCATGTTTGCATGGTCTGTAATTCCTAACATTTTTGGACTTGGACAACTACTTCATTTTCGTACAACAACCTGCTCATTGTCTCCTTTCTAAAGGCGTGTTAACACGTCAACGTTTACTCAGGTCTAGCACCGAGCGAGCCCCGTCTAGCGTTCACACGTACAAAGTTAGCCCCTGAGAACACCTTAAACTGCAGAAAATTAAATCCTGTGGTGCTTTAAAAATTTGTTTCGCAGCAAATGCTAGCTTGTTGAGCAGAACCGATATAAAATGGCACGTGTGAACTCAACAGGTTTAAAAAAACTAATTGCATACAGTATTTCCTGCTCTGTTGTACTTCCGCGATCCTTTCTCTCTCTCACTCCCACCTCTCTCTCTCTCTCTCTCTCTCTCTCTCTCTCTCTCACACACAGAGTTGATTTGTCTGGAAAAGTATCAAACATGTTTTTTCATTATGTCACAAAGTAGGCGGGGTAAAGGAAATACACCTATGTGTATGTTTTTTTTCCCTCTATTTCTGTATTATTCCTATCGTATTGCACAGCCAAGCGAGGCTGCACAGAGGCTCACATGCTTCTCTTTAGTTAGCAGCTTTTACGTGTGAACACACCACAAAATTTACACAGGTGCAAGATACAACATAACAAAAGCACCGATACACCACTTACGTCTTGGGATGCCTGTCTTTTAATGTCCACTTTAATCTTATTGTTTGATGATAATGTTGGTTTTAATAGCCATCCATCCGTCTATCCATTTTCCGTGCCGCTTATTACTCATTAGGGTCATGTGAGGTGCTGGAGCCTATCCCAGCTGTCTTCGGGCACGAGGCAGGGGACACCTTGAATAGGTTACCAGACAATCGCAGGGCACGCAAAGACAAACAACAGTCACTTTCACATTCACACCTTCGGATAATTTGGAGTGTTCAATCTGCCTGCCATGCATATATTTTTGGAATGTGGGAGGAAACCGGAGGACCCGGAGAAAACCCACGCGGGCCCGGGGAGAACATGCAAACGCCACGCAGGGAGACAGCCTTCGCACTGTGAAGCCGGCGTGCTAACCACTCCACTATCAGGCCGCCCTGGTTTTAATATGTCTTCGTATTTTCTTTTGTGTTTTTTCCATTACCCTTAATTTCGGCAAAAAGTCAATACTTTTTTTGTTCTCATTTTTCATTTTTACGTACTCAAAGATCAAACTCTTCCACACCCACAAAAAGCATCTCTCTGTCTCAGTCTCTGTCTCTGTCTCTCTCTCACCCCCTTTCTCTCTGTCACCCCATCCAGTCAGAGGCCTTAAATAAGCAGTTTTATTACACATCATTATGCCACAGATGTCGCAGCGCTGACTCAAGGAATGGTCCCCAGAGTTGTTACTCATGAAGTTAATATTCGTTTCTCCTGTGGCAAATATGTTGTGTGGGTGTCTGTGTGCTTATGGTATGGCGAAGCATATATTGTGACCAACAAAAACACATTAATTTTATTCAAGGCATTTTGTTTCCACAAATCCGCGTGACAAAATCTTGAGGATATTTTTGTTTTTTTTGCGATTGATTCACCACCATCACCTTATGTTGCAGCATGTGACAATGCAAAGCTCTTCATAGCATGATTCCTTGGAGGTGTAAAAACAATCAGTTCTCGCATGGACAAGATACTCATCACCCATTCTGTGTGTTTTGGACCCTTTCGGTCATCCGCAGACAACAGCTTGTTCCACAACAATTTGGCACAGCTTTTGAGAGCATTTGGCACACCACACACAGGCAACAACCAAATCAACTCTATGCAAAGGTATTGCACTGCGTGGAGCAAATGTTGGCCACCATACACTCTGATTGGTCATCTGAACCTACACCACACCCCAGGAACCTCATAGTAGTAAATCTACACATTTGAGAGCCCACTTTCGTTAGGGACAGTCTCCTCCACACTTTTGCAAAGATCCCAGTCCAAACAACATATCATTATAGCACTAATGTGAATGGATGGATTTCCTCGACAAATGCTCACTCACACAGATTTACACAGATTTGTGAAAAAAAAAAATATTTGACAGAAAAACAGACACAGGAAAAAAAGTTGTTTTAGTGCTGATCATATGAAAAAATGGAGCAAATTCCCAAAAAATCGTTTGTGTCTGTTTTTTAATTGTTTCTGAATGCCTACATCAAAAATAGTGACTGCTCTTCTTTCTCTTTACTTGGTGGCCACACTGTCATGATCTCAGCTCTTCCTCATCTTCTCTTCTTTTGGCTGCAGATTCCATCTCTCTGTTCATTGCTGAGTGTATTTGCCGTTTTAGTTCAATTTAGTTTTTCCCTAATTTTCCTCCCTCTCTTCCTCGTGCCCTCTCCTTTTCTCAGGATTTAAAGGTAATCTACTCACGTTAAAGGCTCATTTTCCAGGTTGACTATCCTCAAGTACAAACATGTCGAATGCTATGTTTGTTTGTTTGTCTATTTAGCTCTTGTAAAATTGTATTTATTTATGTGTTTATGTTTGTATTTATTTCTGTATTAATTTATGCATGTATTTGCTTGTTTATTTATTTAAATTATTATTTTATTTTATTATTTTTATTTATATATTTACACTCAGGCGATCATAGGAAAATCAAATCCTTTGAAAGAAAGAGCCCAAATTGCATCGTCAGTTCCCTGAAATATGATATGAGCACACTGAAGATGTTTCATATACTGCTGGATCAAACCCTCCTAAAACAAACTAAGTGGACTTTAGACTGAAGATAATGAAAAAGAAATATTTTGTGGTATGTGGTATACATACCACAAAATTATTGATCTATAAATTATTGTTATTTAACACAGCAACTGTTTGTAAAAAGCGACCTGGGCAAACAAATTCATTAAAAAAAAGTATGTTCATCAATCAATTGAATGTTTATGAATTCCCTCAAGGTATAATTTAGGCAAGAATTATCAGGTCTAGAAATGAGGAATTATTTGTGCAAAGTAATAATGATTTATGCAATGCAGTGATACCTTGGCTTGTGAACTTAATTGGTTCCCAGACAGAGTGTGTAAGGCGAAAAGTGTGTATCCCAAAAAATAATTTCCCATAGGAAACCAGTAAAATGAGGATAATTCATTCCCAGGTCCCCATAAAATATACTTTTCTACTTTCTAATTTTCTAAGCCTTAAAACTACATAAAATATACATTATTTTATGTATAATAAATGTGATATGGTATTATAATTAGTGAAATAAACTGTACTCTATAATTGTTGTTGTTTTTATTTACCTTTTTGATGGACGATGACGGCTTGATAGAATGGAGTGTGCGGTTTCCTCAGCATTAAATATTTGATGTGGAACATAGGCTTCTTTCACCATCTTGAGGAATGATCCCTTGTAGGTGCTTTCTCTGCAATAATTTTACTAGTTCCTCATCAATTGTGTTCTGTTTAGCTGGATTGATTTTTTTCAACCTTGCAGTCTACACTCTGCCTTTGAACTATCAAAGTTGAAACGAGTCCCAATTTCACTGTTTTCTATCCATTATGTATGTATGCATTTATTTATTTATTTATGTGTTTATGGTTGTATTTCTTTATGCATTAATTTATGCATTTATTAGCTTGTTTATTTATTTGTTTGTTTATACAGTAAAGTCTCGTTATATCGATATTCAAGGGAGTCCGAAAAAATATCGATATCACCGGGACTATCGATATATCCGACCCTGTTTGCATGTAATTTTCTCCGTGCGTGCATAGAAATAGTATCGATATAACCGGGACTATCGATATAACCGGGACTATCGATATATCCGATATCGATATAACGAGACTTTACTGTATATTCATGTATTTATTTTATTTGGTTTACCATCTTTCTCATGTTATACTTGTTTATTCTTGTACTTGCCTTTTAATTATATTAGTTTTATGTTTATATATGATTTGCATTTTCTTGGTTAGGAATTGAATTGCTATTCACACACAGCACAGTCTAAAATGTGCCATTGTGTTTCTCTTGCACTCGGGAACCTGATGTTTATGTTTGTGTTCAGTTTGCCATTTGCTGTCCCTCTGTCTTTACGCTTCCCTATCCTGTGCACCCACCCTTCTTCACCTAAAGCTCCATCCCTCTATGTTTGTCTTTTTTTTGTCTTCAAACCTGTAATTTGTCCGTCCCCGACTGGCATACATTACACTTGTCTGCATCAAAAAAGAAACAAGTCATCTTGTCCCATGGGCTCCTGTTCTTCTTTTGCATTGCTATACAGTAAAGTCTCGTTCTATCGATATCGGATATATCGATAGTCCCGGTTATATCGATAGTCCCGGTTATATCGATACTATTTCTATGCACGCACGGATAAAATTACATGCAAACAGGGTCGGATATATCGATCGTCCCGGTTATATCGATATTTTTCCGACTCCATTGAATATCGATATAACGAGACTTTACTGTATTTTCTTTTTCCTGTTTTCCTTTTGCAATGCGACATATTGTCTTTTTTATGCAGAACAGTGTTTTGGAGTTGAAGAAAAGGGTGTTGATGAAGCAAATGAACTTCATCTTGAGGAAAGGTTAATAGTTAATAGTGGTTGCCAGGTTTTTAATTTAAGTTGGATTTGGAAAATGTGTTCCGCAGGCTTTGCTGAAGTGAAATGTTTGTCATATAGTGATTTGCCATTTCCACCAACTTTCCAAAATGTATATTGGTTGAAGCCTATTTCACACCCAACTGGTTTCCGGTGATCCCATCCTATTCATGCTGCTGCAACTCTGAAAATATTTTTTTTATGATGATTTTTTTTATCTGCCCAGAGGGATGTCCAGGTCTCTGCAACAACAATGGCAGATGTACCCTTGAGGCAAGTGGTTGGCACTGCATCTGTCAGTCAGGATGGAGAGGAGCAGGATGTCATGTCGCCATGGAAACTCTTTGTTCAGATAGCAAGGACAATGAAGGAGGTATTTTATCCTATCGACACAAATGGATGAATGGTATTTCACATTACACAATTATATGGGCAAATTGAATCGGTGAAGTCAGAACACATTTAATGTCATAGTAATTTGGTACCATTACACAGCGAAAAACTGATAGTTTTGTAAATTTGAACAGGACATAACAGTCTTAATAGTACGAATCCAACATATTCCACTGAAAGTAACTAACCTTGCAAGGCAGATAAACTGATGAAAACACCTAGTTATCTAGTTTATAGGCATGAATCAAGTGTAGACAGGAATCTAAAAGGACAACGACACCACTTTTTTGTTTCCTGATATCAGAAAAGCGTTTTATAGCATCTAAAATACCCAAAACACGCAGGCTGATATTTTTCGGCCAATGAAAAACCCCATTAAAAATGACTTAACGTGTCCAAAGACGACTTCAAAATGAAACTGGAAATGGCCAGTTTCAGAAGGTCCCGCCCCCTTGTTCGTGACGTCACGCCGGGACGTCTTTGCCTTGCTCTAGAATCAAAACAATGGCTTCAGATTCGGAGAAGATGCTTTTTTGTTACTCATCCAGTTATGAATATGAGTCAAACGGTTCTGAAGAGGAAAGCATAAATGTTTGCAATCGATTAAAGGAGTCCTCCCATATCAATTGGAGCCGTCAATGGCATCTGGACTGAAATGTACTGTCCCAGAAAATGCAAAAGATGGCGCCCAAGCTCCGTTGGAAATGGGCTGATTTGCTGGGAATTTGTGTCAGCGAATATCAAATAGTAGTCTTGGTGCAACACACAACGATTCACCATTGCGTCATTTATGTGTTTTCCTTTTAATTTTTCCATCAACACGGATCAACACAAGGGGCGTTCCAAACGTGACGTCACTTGAGGACTCGTCACCAACTCAAAAACAAGACTTCCTGAATATTCAGCGCGAGTCTGAAAACGTAAAATATAGCTATATGCGGTGGAATATTTGTAAAATACGCTCAGTAGAAGTCATTTGAAGTGATTTTACAAATTATGGACACAACTTGTTCGGAGGTGTCGGTTGTCCTGTAACTGTAATAAATGAAAAAAAAATCATCAGCAGATGATGCTCAAAACCACTGTCAATCCAAGCCGGAGAAATAACACGAGCGAACAAAAGAGAGAGAGTGTCATGATCTGGTTGGCGACCAACGGGGGGCGCTGTCGGCCCCGCCTGCACCTGCACAGGTGCTGGTCGTCCCGATCAGATTGGCGACCAGCGGGTAGCGACGTCAGCCCTGCCGGCAGCCTCGCAGGTGCTGGTCGTTATAATCAATGACACTTAAAAAGACACCTGGCACGATCATCCGGTGCCGATTCATTGTTTGTTTGCTGCTTGGTTGCAGCATGCATTGTGTACGTGTTTGTTTAACCTTGGCGGACTTTTACACTTGGTTTTCTTTTGCTACTTTGTATTTTTTCCATTCAGATCATTTTGATGTTTTACATTTTGTTCCTGCTGACTTTATTTTAATACAATTTGTCAAACAACCTCCTGCTCCCTCCTGCCTGCTTTTTGGGATCCGAACCCGCCATAACCACCTCGCAAAACGTGACAGAATGAATCGGCCAACCATCGGATCCCGCAGGTACATCGGACCCGTCTCATTTCCACCCTGTGCCTGGCAATGCTACGTCCACGTTAGCGCAAGCCTCGTCGAGTTTGAATTGCGTCACTCGACGAGCCGCAACGTCCACGTAAACGTCCGGCCGAGACCTCCTTCCAGGTGGCCGTCCAGGGTGACCCTGGGTGACTGGCATTGCACGCCCACGTCCAGCCACGCTGTCGTCGTGCAAGACGGATTGAGTCTCATCCACGACGAGCCGTGCAACGTCCGCGTCAATGTCAGTCCGAGACCCCACTCACCGCTGGATCCCGGAGCGGCTCTGGACCCGTCTCGTTCCCCCGGAGCCGGGCAGTTCACGCCCACGTCGGCGTCCGGCCGAGACCTGGTCCCATACGGCCGTACGGGGTGCCATTCTGCGCCTGGCAGTCGACGTCTACGCAGAGCCATGCGCCGTCGCGTGAACGTGCGAGAGGGATCGCACTCACGCCCACGACGATCCGTGCCGCGTCTTCGTCCACCCCAGGCCGAGTCCCGTTCCCATCAGGCCGCCGCCCGTCTTATGCGGGAGAGGCCGAGGTTGCCCTCTCCACCGACCGTTCCCTGGCGAGTGGACCTTTTGGGAGACTGTTGGGACTTCTGGAAGCAGCCCCTTGAAGGGGGGGTACTGTCATGATCTGGTTGGCGACCAACGGGGGGCGCTGTCGGCCCCGCCTGCACCTGCACAGGTGCTGGTCGTCCCGATCAAATTGGCGACCAGCGGGTAGCGACGTCAGCCCTGCCGGCAGCCTCGCAGGTGCTGGTCGTTATAATCAATGACACTTAAAAAGACACCTGGCACGATCATCCGGTGCCGATTCATTGTTTGTTTGCTGCTTGGTTGCAGCATGCATTGTGTACGTGTTTGTTTAACCTTGGCGGACTTTTACACTTGGTTTTCTTTTGCTACTTTGTATTTTTTCCATTCAGATCATTTTGATGTTTTACATTTTGTTCCTGCTGACTTTATTTTAATACAATTTGTCAAACAACCTCCTGCTCCCTCCTGCCTGCTTTTTGGGATCCGAACCCGCCATAACCACCTCGCAAACCGTGACAGAATGAATCGGCCAACGATCGGATCCCGCAGGTACATCGGACCCGTCTCATTTCCACCCTGTGCCTGGCAATGCTACGTCCACGTTAGCGCAAGCCTCGTCGAGTTTGAATTGCGTCACTCGACGAGCCGCAACGTCCACGTAAACGTCCGGCCGAGACCTCCTTCCAGGTGGCCGTCCAGGGTGAAACTGGGTGACTGGCATTGCACGCCCACGTCCAGCCACGCTGTCGTCGTGCATGACGAATTGAGTCTCATCCACGACGAGCCGTGCAACGTCCGCGTCAACGTCAGTCCGAGACCCCACTCACCGCTGGATCCCGGAGCGGCTCTGGACTGGTCTCGTTCCCCCGGAGCCGGGCAGTTCACGCCCACGTCGGCGTCCGGCCGAGACCTGGTCCCATACGGCCGTACGGGGTGCCATTCTGCGCCTGGCAGTTCGACGTCCACGCAGAGCCATGCGCCGTCGCGTGAACGTGCGAGAGGGATCGCACTCACGCCCACGACGATCCGTGCCGCGTCTTCGTCCACCCCAGGTCGAGTCCCGTTCCCATCAGGCCGCCGCCCGTCGTATGCTGGAGAGGCAGCGGTTGCCCTCTCCACCGACCGTTCCCTGGCGAGTGGACCTTTTGGGAGACTGTTGGGACTTCTGGAAGCAGCCCCTTGAAGGGGGGGTACTGTCATGATCTGGTTGGCGACCAACGGGGGGCGCTGTCGGCCCCGCCTGCACCTGCACAGGTGCTGGTCGTCCCGATCAGATTGGCGACCAGCGGGTAGCGACGTCAGCCCTGCCGGCAGCCTCGCAGGTGCTGGTCGTTATAATCAATGACACTTAAAAGGACACCTGGCACGATCATCCGGTGCCGATTCATTGTTTGTTTGCTGCTTGGTTGCTGCATGCATTGTGTACGTGTTTGTTTAACCTTGGCGGACTTTTACACTTGGTTTTCTTTTGCTACTTTGTATTTTTTCCATTCAGATCATTTTGATGTTTTACATTTTGTTACTGCTGACCTTTATTTTAATACAATTTGTCAAACAACCTCCTGCTCCCTCGTGCCTGCTTTTTGGGATCCGAACCCGCCATCACCACCTCGCAAAACGTGATAGAGAGATGTACCTGAGAGACTATTTGTGTGTTTGTAAATTTTTATTGTGTCACCTGATGTATACCTGGGTTTGATAAACACACTGTGAAAAAAATTGTAGTTCAGATTTAATGACTTGACATAACTCTTTCCATCCATCCATTGATCTCTTCACTACTTTTAATCTGCTTCTTACCAATTACTCCTTCCCGATTCCCATTCCTTTGTTCTTGCTGGATTGCAAATCATCATCATTCATTACTTCTTGGTAATTTTCAAATAGTTTTCCTCCCAAATCAGTTATCTAAATTAACCTTTTGTCTTACATCCTCTTAATTCAGCTCATAATTCTCGAGTTTTTTTTGTTATTGGTTTTTAATGTGTGTTTCAGATGGCTTAACTGATTGCATGGATCCAGACTGCTGTCTACAACCGTCCTGTCAGAGCCAGTTGTTCTGCAAAGGGTCACCAGACCCAATGGCAGTACTGAGCCAGTCCTCTTCCTCACTGGCTCCTCAGCAGGTTTGGACAGCCAAGCATCAAGTTCATTTCTCATGGAAAATTATTACATTTATTAAAATTCCTAATAAAGATAGCAAGCGTTCTTGTCTTGTTGTGTTGTTTTTGTCCTTGAATTTTGATTGCATTTCATCCTTTATTCAGGCTGCCAGGTCTTTCTACCAGCGCATCCACTTCCTCATTGGTCCGGAGTCCACTCATGTCATTTCTGGTGACAATCCATTCAATAAAAGGTAAAAATCCAACAATTCAGACAGGTGTAGCGTATCATTCTTCCAGTGAATTTCATCTCTGAGGACTGTATGGCACTGTCTTAGGACTATATAGCACATCCGGCTGATCTGAATCACATTTTAAATATTTTGTTGTATTTATACAATGCAGTCATGAAACTAGATTTAAGATCTCAGTATTCTATGCAAGATTGATTTCTACAAGACCTGACTGTGTGCTGAGGCTATATATGAAGATCCATAGTATTCATGAAAATGTTTCTTTAGCCGTCATCTGTACTTCTTTGAAGGTGCCGGACATTTCGCTCCTTGTCCGAAGAGCTTCGTCATAGTATTCTTTTTATTATTTGTAGTACTTTAATACAGTGATACCTCAGCTCACGAACATAATTGGTTCCCATGAAGAGTGTGCATGAAGAGTGAATATTAAGAACATGATAAAAACCAAAACTGTAAAAAATATCAGGCTTCTACATCTTTAATTTTATT
The DNA here is from genome assembly GCF_051943395.1 of Hippocampus bargibanti. NCBI lineage: Eukaryota > Metazoa > Chordata > Actinopteri > Syngnathiformes > Syngnathidae > Hippocampus > Hippocampus bargibanti. Next base: position 2,201,139 of record NC_142743.1, on the reverse strand, counting down.
CATTTTAATTCCCATCTAAATCTTTTCATCACAGACCATCAAGGCCAACACCTAGAAAATGCCTCTTTCAAGTGTGAACAGACCACGCCATCAGTAAATCAAATAATATTTCTCCATTTGAGGTTTTTTTCACTGTTCATTTACTTTGATGATGCACATGGGTCCAAGCCAGATACATTTCTGGAGTCAGGCTCTGCACAGAGGAAATCATCCGGACGAAATGAAGGTGTTCATCGGTGACACAACTCCTATGTGGTGTTTTGTTCATCTTCATTAACAAAAACAGTTCAGAACACAGAGAGCATTTGCGCAGCTTGGGCACGGAGTTCGGGCAGCGTGTCAGGGAGGTAATTACGCAGCACCGACAGAGTCGTGGCATGACACTGCAGCTCAATAAGCTCCATTTGGAGATTGCTTGGTGCGTAATTCACATCAAACGTGAAGGGCTTGCTAAAAAGTTCAAATCTACGTTTTTGGCCTTCAAAGTCGGCAAATCGTCGGGCAAACTCCGCGCCAAGTAGAATGAGTTTTTCAGTGAACTGTGCTGCCGCAATTGCGGGATGATTGCCACACATGGAGGCTGCCACACATCGAGCCTGCTACATTTCCCTTCTGTACATATTTTTTAAGACACCAACGAAAGGTGTCGCGGACAGGCACTGCCCCTTCTATTGCTTAGCAGCAGCTAAGCTGAGCTTCCTGCTCCACATCGAGAACTCCCGCCCCCAACACCGGCTGCTCTCCTATTGGCCTAGCGTGAAGTTGTCACAGCGTTTTGATGCTCTCATTAAAAAAAATATAAATCGGGCGTCAAGGCATCAAACGCCACCCTTGCGCGACGCTCTGCGCCTCAGCGCGGACTTGCGCTCCGTCGCTGACGTTGCACATACACAGTGAATGGCTGCGCTGACGCCACCGAGTGCTTGACGCTTTCATCGTGTAAGCACCTTTAGCGGTACGTGCGCTGTATAACGGGCCGGCGGGCCAGATGGAAGACAGATTTGAAATCATCTCGTGGGCCAAATATAATTGTAGCGTGGGCCAAAATTGGTCCCGAAAATATGGTCACAATTGTACTTTCTCGAGTGTCAAATGAGTTATTCCATCTGAGTTCATACTCATGATGATCTATAGGTCCATTTCCAGCATAAGAACTAAATACATTACACAGTACTGTGTTGTAAAGCAATATATGCAGTTGTGTATGTACATGATTCAGCAAATTCCAACACCACTAAAAGATCACTTCAGAATTTACATCAAAACAATAGTAATAAGTAGAAAATCTACAAAGTATAAAGTAGGATTGACGTTTTCAACTGATTATAATCATTAACATTGACAACATTTTGTGTGTGTGTATGTTTCCACATGCATGTACTCAAAAAGTTTTCAAAGAGATCAATTCAAAAATTATTTTCACTTAAATCATCAATTATCAGTGATCAACAATTCCGCAAATTGCTTCAGAACATGTAGTAAAACAAATTGACAGCCGAATAGGACCCAGAGACATTATTGTCAACTGCCATAAGAATGTTTAATTTTCAGGTAAAAGTTTCATTTCACTGACTCGTCAATTTAGCGTGGTGAAGGACATGGTCGTTCACAATCATCCTTGGGCCAAAATTATTTTGTGCTTTATGCTCTTGGCAGGGTGACCCTTGGCAAAATGTTTGAAGATGACGGACCAGAGTAAACACAGATGTGTGTTAAAATTATGGCTGCCAGGTGATTTAAAAAAAAATGCACGATTAATTGATCGGGGTATTTAATTAATTCATTGAATTTATCTATTTTTAATCACATCTAAAAACTACCGAGAAAACCCCCATTTTCATTTTTAAATCATTACATTTCTTAGGCAGACCAGAAGAAAAAAGAAAACGATTAAGCTATTCTTCTTTGTAAGGTTATCGTTCATAAGGACACAGTATTATGCAGAGTTGTACATATAACAATTTAATAGATAAGTGATAATATTTATAGTTGTGCGGGAGGAAGGGCGGTTCTCCTTCCTAGTGGAGCATGACACTAAATAATTAAGAAGCACTGCTTTGAGGATACAGAGCCTGGATACTCTGATGTGTGCTCTTCTAGCTCTTCGGTTGAAGTCAATGAGGTGATTGAAAAGCTTATCTGTGGAAAACCCCCAGTGCTTAATGAGCTCCTTTTCTGGATTTTTGAGGGTGTTCTGGTAGACATACCACTGCGCTATTGTGTGGACATCTCGGAGAGTGCCTATGGAACTGCATGCTGGAGTTGTGCTCTCTCCTTTTCTGAAGGGTTACCAAAGGATGAGTTTCAAATACAGAGAAATCACACTCTGTCAGGTCTATTCGGAGGTGCTGGGGAGGAGGGTCCGTCAAGAAGTTGAATATAACATTCCGGTCGAGCAGTGTGGTTTTCCTGGCACAGAAAAATCTTCACGCTCAACAAATTCCTTGAGGGTCCGCAGGTGTTCGCATGACCTGTCTACATGTATTTCCTGGATTCTGAGAAACTCTTCAGCTATGTCCCTTTGGGGACTTGTTCACGCAGTGTTAGAGGAGTGCGGGTACAGAATCCACTAAACCTGGCAGTTTGGTCCCACCGCTCTCAAGTTTTATTCCACATTACTGATAGTCAGTCTAATTTGTTTCCAGTTGGGGGTTGGACTCTGCATGGGATGCCCCTGTTTAACGGTTCTCTTCATAACCTCTATGGACGGAATTTGAGGGATTAAGCAGATCCAGCTTTGTGTAAAAAGATTGGGATGAAAATCAGCACCTCAAAATTGGAGCCCATAGTCTTCAGTCGATAAAAAATGGGGAAGAGTGCCCTCTCCAGGTTGGGAATGAGGTTGCCCCAAATGAAGAAGTTCTTGGGGTCTTCTTCACCAGTGAGTATAGAATGGAGCATGAAAAAGACAGGCGGAAAAAGTGCTCTGTTAACTGTGATGCAGGCTGCCACGGTGAAGAATAAGTAGATTTGAAATGTGAAGAACACAGATCTACCGTTGTCTGACCTACCTACCCTTACCAATGGTCACAAGCTGTAGGTTGTGATAACAACAACAACATAACTAATAATGGTGGAGAGACTATGTCTAAAATCTGACTGGTGGTGCGCTGTTTCCTCTGAAAGCGTTGGAAGAATTAGCTGGTGAGAGGGAAGTGTGGGCTTCTCTGCTCAATTTTTGAGGTATTGATTTTCATCACAGTCCTTTTACATTCGGCTGCAACCACTCCAGTGAGACTTGCAGACCGTGGCATAATGTCGATAACAGTACCATCATTTGCAAAAAGCAGAAATACAATACTGAGACCACAAAGCCGGATCGACCCAACCCCTCAAATGCACCTATAAATTCTGTTGAAGCTACTGATTATTTTTTATTAATTCAACAAAGTAACCAATGCACATTTTGAAATTGAGAGTCGTTGATTGAATAAATAATGCAAAATTATGTTTTTTTCAAATTGTACGCAGTTTCATGCATTTTCTTCAGATGAATGGGAATAACGAGAGCAGTTAAGCAAATAACAATGTCCTGATTTCTTCCCTTGCAGCTTGGTGTCAATAATCCGGGGTCACGTTTTGACTGCAGATGGAACACCCCTGATTGGAGTCAATGTGTCCTTTGTCCACTACCCTGAACATGGATACACTATCACACGCAAAGACGGCATGTGCGTATATGAGCATATGATATTTTGCATACATTAAATATCAATTTAATGTAAGTGTTTTAATGTGAAGCTATACATTAACCCATTCACTACTGGCCATTTATTTCCAGCAAACCCATATTCCTGTTTTTGAAGCAGTTTGACTTGTTTTTTTAGGACCCACAGAATATGGTGTTGTATTGACACTAATCACACCAAATGAAAGAATATAACCAAAAAGTTTGATTCAACTACTTTGCATTATTTGGTAATTAGCAGTAGAATATAGCATTACTAGATGTTAGATATCTCAGCCACTTCTTCCAGAATCTGGAGAAAATTTGCTTTTTATAAAAACAAATACACCAAGCGGAACATTGACATGAACTACTAGATGTTTATCAGCATTTTGTATGTTCTGTTGGGGTGGTGAATTAGTCAAGGTGCCACTTATAATGTCCCCTGTATTGGAGAAGCCCATTTAAAATGGACTTTTACATTATTTATGAGTATTTCTTAAATATTCACCTGTATCATGTTATCACAACCATGATCAATAAAATAAAAGCTTAAGGAATAAAATTACGTTACTGTGAAATGTAAACCTAACCCCTGTAGGTCACAATGCACAATACTGAATTAATGTATAGTAGCAGTACTTTGAATGCTCAATACAAATAGTGAGGTTCATCCATTGAGATTCTCTAATTACTCTTATATAGGGATCCTAGCGTTAAATATGCACTCCTAGCAGTGTTTTAAAACAAGATAATATTACCATTATTATTATTATTATTATTATTATTATTATTATTATTAAATTATATGACAGAAACACGATGCTGAACTCATCCTGGATAATTTCACCTTTAATTGGTGCAATGCTTCTATTTGCTGGCGATTATGAATAATTCTAATTATACCTAAACTCTATTTTGGCTGTGAATCTGCAAAAGTGCTTCTTCTTCCCCTCCCCTTGGATTAACATGTCTGACGCCGACACTCATCAATGGCTGCAAGCATTACCCTTTTACCTGGCTAGTGTGTTTGTCAAAAGCAGTGACTGAGTTTATTGTATATCCGAGACATACTATCCTGTATTTTATATTTACGACCAGAATGTCAGTCACCAAGCGCAGGCCAAAATTTGCAAGACTCAGTCTCAGACTGGAGATAGTGATGAGCTGGCTACTCATTCGATGTTTGTGTGAACACCCAATAATTTGACCAAAAACAAATCTGCAAAATGTGTTGCAATTTAAAAGGCTGGAAACCCAGACTGCTTTTAAATATCACATTACTGTCTAAGATAACAGTCACTTGAAACCAGTTGTGATGCTGCACATTCTTCATTAGCCTTTGAGAAGATGATGCATTATGTTACTGGGTCAAACACGTCAGCTGAAGAGTGTGTGTGACTCTGCGAGTGTGTGGATGGAGGTTTAACAATTTTAAAATAAATTTATTCCCGGTAATATAATGACAAAATTGACTGTATTTTCAGCACTATAAGGCACACCTAAGAGCAGCTTGGCGGAAATCTTCTCAATTTTGCCATAATGTTCTATTGCTTTACAGTTATTATTTGAGTTATTATTGTTATTGCTTTGCACTATTTCAAGTGTTACTTTATTATGATTGTACTAACATTTAATTTAATTTAATAAAAACAGCATTGTAATGTTTTTTTTAATGTTTACTGAATGGTAGAAAAGTTCCCCTCCACTATGTGATATGAATGTTGCACTACATGGTAAGGTATAAAAAGGTATACTCTGTCACGTAAATACTAATACCAGTGGCAGGCCATGCATGACAATCTTAGGCATTCAGTCGTGCTACGTCTGAATCAATCCACAGCTGCGACTGTATAAAGTGTGGTCTGATCTAATACACATCCACTACAGGTACAGTTAATAACTTGTGAAGAAAGAAATATTGTCATTAAACTGTTGGAGTTTTTACCATCAATGTGTGAATTGATGATATGGGGTCAAAAGTCGCTCTTTCACACCGCAGAGATGATTGGCAAAGGATGGCAAAGCATCAATAATAACCTGATAAAAAATTGTAATTGCTATTTTTGCTTGTCCGACCTTTCTTAATGATGTACAACTTTTCTTGAAATGTTCGCCTCGAAAATGGCTTTAACAGTAAATCTGCAACCAAATCAATGTATTCTCCTACTTCAGCCATTGTGGGTTGAGAAAACCCCTATTAAATCAACACAGCAATATATTTGCTTATGGAGCTCGCTACCAATTCAGTGCGCTCGCTCTGGCCAGTGTGCTATTGTCACGAGCGGCTATTAATAGAAGTCTGAGGTGTAGAGGGTGAACAGGAATGGAGCCAAGACCCTGCGGCGCTCCAGTGCTGCAGAGAAGCCTGTCCGACTCCACAGTTCTTTACCCTTATGTACTATGGCCGGTTTGTGAGGTAATCTGGAATCCAAAGTGTGGGGCGGTGGTCCACTCCGGCATGCCGCAGCTTGTACCTCAGTAGATTGGGCTGGATGTTGTTGAAGGCACTGGAGAAATCGTAGAAAGTGATCCTCACCATGCTCCCAGCACTGTCCAGCTGCGGCAGCGCCGAGTGGAGGAGTTATATTATGGTGTCCTCCACATGATGCTGGGCTGGTAGGCAAACTGCAGCGTGTCCAGTGATGACCTCGCCAGCGGTCACAGGTGAGCGATGTCATCGGCACCAGTTTGTAGCTGATGAGCTCCTTCGGGCGTGCGATCTTGGGCACTGGGACCAGGCATGACGTTTTCCACAGCTGTGGAACTCTGCCCAGCTTCAGGCTCAGGTTGAAGATGTGCTGGACAATGACTTTCAGCTGGTCGGAGCAGATCCGATCCTGAGGAGTCGGGAGCTGATGTTGTCCAGACATGCTGCCTTCGTCACTTTCATCCTCCTCAGTTGGTTCCTCACCTGCGCGGTTGTGACTGACAGGCAGAAACTAGGAGGCAGAGTGGCGGCTGAGGGTGTGGCAACAGTTGAGAAGGCAGTTGTTTGTTGCAGGAAGCTAGTCGTGAGAGGAGGCAGGGAGGGAAAGTCTACAATGAGAGTGGGTGCAGGTGCAGCTACAGGTGGAGTTGACGGTGGGCCGGGGGCGACAGGCGTCTTGTCAAACCGATTGAAAAATAGGTTTAGTTCATCTGTCTCTCTCATTCAATGTTACTGGGCTTTTGTCACCTGAGATTTTTTTCAGGCCCTGTGACATTGCTGGCTTGCAGCTGCTCCTCCATTTTATCCTGTAGGCCTTTTTCCCCTCTCTGATCTTTCGACTCAGTTGGATCTGCACACCCTTCAGTTCCTCTCTGTTGCCCGACACAAAAGCACTTTTCTTTTCCTCCAGGAGGGCTTTTATGTCGGGAGTTATCGACGGTATGTTATTGGAAAAATACCGTACAGTCCTTGTGGGTACGGTGTTTTTTTCACAAAAGTTTATGTAGTCCGAGATGGCGTCGGTGAGAGAATCAATGTCCTCCTCGTGAATCTCAGTGAAGAGTTCCCACCTTGTTGAGTCAAAGCAGTCCCGCAGAGCTTCTTCAGCCTCTGTGGACCATCTTCTGACCGTGCCGGTCACAGCTGGTTGCCTGTGCACCAGGGGTTTGTACACAGACCCGGAGATACACCATATTGTGGTCTTCTCTACCGAGAGGGGTGGTGGGGGGTGGTAGGGTTTGTACGCATCCTTCGCATTTGAATATAATAAGTCCAAGATGTTATTGTCTCTGGTGGCACAGGTTACATATTATTCGGGAGCAATTTCACATTCCCCATGATGACGGACGGGAGAACCTGTCGGTACTTTCTCCTCCTGCAGCGATCTTTCCCGGCCCGACATCCCCGTTTTCTCCTCCTCAGCAAAACGGGGATGTCCGGTGTGGCGGCCGCTATCCCACTATTATCTCGCTATGCTAGTAGCTGGTCTCAACTGTAAACAATGGGATCCCGAGTGTTAATGGTTTCCCCGTTTACAAGAGCGTGAAAAAATAAAAAATACCAGCGATGAGCAAAAGCGATAATGCCCATCTCTTCCGCATAGGTTTCAGGAACGAAAGTAAACAAATCACGGACGGAAAAGTAAATAAATGAAAAAGTAGAACAGAAAGGGACTTAAAAAGGGAAGGAGCTGCTGCAGAGGCAGCCACACAGGTGTGCACCATCATCACTTCCTCCCAATATTCGTAACATCGATTCTCTTCCCACTTTCAAATCCCGTTTCAAAACTCACCTATTTAATCAGAATCAGAATCAGAATCATCTTTATTGCCAAGTATGTAGAACACACAAGGAATTTGTTTCCGGTAGAACACGCTGCACTAGTATCGTCGTCAAAAAAACTGCTAAGTGGCACTATACAGTTCCATTTTGGCTACTGTTGAAAAAAAAATGCATTTTCTGTGCAGCTTTATCTCTTGTTTTCTATTCATAATTGTATTTTATTTATTTTTTTATCTATGGTTGTCGGTGACTGTAAAGTGTCCTTGAGAGCTTTGAAAGGCACTTTAAATAAAATTTATTTTTTATTATTGTCTATATGTGACGGGTGTCACAACACTGACTGTCTTCATCCCCACGATGCTGCCGTCTTAATGAGACCAGACGCTTGGATGTGTCTTTTTATTTCTTTTATTTCTGCAACACAGTATGGCAGAAGGGATGGGTGAAGTCGCATGGGTTTCGTCTTGTGATTAACCTGAATCTCCTCGAGATTGTTCTCAAATGCAAAACATTGTAGATAACAAAACAGAATTAGCAACGTGTGCTCGTATAGTGGTTATTTACAGAAAAAGAGAATCCAACACAAGTTCACTGTTATTTACAAGATGTCCCTGAACGCATCATAGGCGGAGACTCGGCAGAACACGCGGTGCGCTAGTAATGGCTGGCGCACAGTTCAACCCGCCACGGACACTCACGGGCAAATGAAACACGACACAAGAAACTAAATATTGTTCAATAAAAACGAAATGAAACAATTATTACCTGCAACACAGTATGGCAAAAGGGATGGGTGAAGTCGCATGGGTTTCGTCTTGCGATTAACTGCGCAATAGAAAAGCACTATGAAGCACATGTGCACCAAAGTTCCACTCGACAAAACGTGAAGTAAATAATGACACAAAAAGTAATCTGGACTCGAAATGAATAAGGGAACTAATTAGATAACACTAGACAGTATAAAAGGGGAAACAAAATAAGATATTATCTTGAAAATGCGCGTTAATCGAGACCAACAGAAAATTGCTACTCACCCTGAATCTCCTCGAGATTGTTCTAGAAACTATGGGCGGGACATGGTGCCACACTGTGCGCCGTTGCGGCACTTCCTTCATAATTTAATAATCTAAGTGCACAACTCCGTTACATATATAGATAAGAGAAGTTTTCGCAAAATATGATTGGCTCGCAAAATATGATTGGCTCATGACTAGCTATAGTTTGCGAAAGCTCTGACGTTGACCAGCGCCTGCAAGAAGGTATGGGTACCCCTTTTGGTTTTACCAACTCGAAATCTGATGAATTAAAGCAACAGTTTGATCGACGCATTTGATGCAACAGGGCCGGCAGAATTGATTGTGAAGCTGTCCAGGTAGATTTCTGACCCTGGTAACAAATGATGGCTAAAATGTGATTGGTTAAATGCCTAAATATGAAAACACACATCTGGAAGCATCACAACAGGGGAAAGGCAATGAAAGAAAGGAAGCTGAAAGACAATGTGGAATTATTTAATAAGAATTCATGGTCAAAATATAATTAACATAAGTCTGTGATATTTTTAGGCCAGTAGAGAAGGCCTTGCAGGCCCTGACTGTCCACCACTAACTAATACTTTACCTCAAAGGAAATAAACACAGTTATTTAGTTACTTTGGGAGTGAACGCAGTTGTCAGTAGGCTTGTTTGTAATCTATTAATCTTCTTATTAATTAATATTCAAATCTATTAATAAAGTTTGATAAACCTATCTCACTTTTGAATGAAATGCCTGTAAAATCAGAGATTCCCTTGGATTTTTTTCAGCTATGGTTTTACTCTCACTCATTTTATTTCCCCCAGTTGATTGCCCAAATGTTTCATATTCTAAACAACTTCTAAAAATGTCATACTCATTTGAAATGTTTGTCACTTGAATGATATTCATATTCACTGTGCTGCAGGTTTGATTTACTTGCCAATGGTGGAGCATCCTTGACATTAAGTTTTGAACGTGCTCCGTTCTTGACCCAGTACAGAACTGTGTGGATGCCTTGGAATGTATTCTATGTGATGGACACTTTGGCCATGAAGAAGGTGAGCTTTATCCGTGTTCATTGCTGCCTAAGGCATATATCAGGGGTGGGCAAACTTTTTGACTCGCGGGCCGCATTGGGTTCTAAAATTTGACAGAGGGGCCGGGCCAGGAGCATTTGGAGGGAGTGTTTGGGCCAGAAATACTCCGAACAAGTTATGTCCATAATTTATAAAATCACTTCAAATGACTTCGACTGAGCGTATTTTACAAAGATTCCACAGCATATAGCTATAGTTTACGTTTTAAGACTTGCGCTGAATATATGAAGTCTTGTTTTCGAGTTGATGACGATCCCCATGTGACATCACGTTTGGACCGCCCCTGACCGAGAAAGCGACATACAATGCATTTTGGGTACTTTGTTTGGTCTGAAAACTTCGTGTTGATCTGTGTTGATGGCGAAATTAGAAGGAAAACACATAAATAAAGCGATGGTGAATCGTTGTGTGTTGCACCAAGACTACTATTTGATATTCGCTGACACAAATTCCCAGCTGACAAATCAGCCCATTTCCAACGGAGCTTGGGCGCAATCTTCTGCTTTTTCTGGGTGCTACATTGCTGTCATTGACGGCTCGAATTGATATGGGAGGACTCCTAGAATCAATTGCAAACATTTATGCTTTCCTCTTCAGAAGAACAAGAACAAGAAAACATCTTCTCCGAATCTGAAGCCATTGTTTTGATTCTCGAGCAAGGCACGACGTCTTGGCGTGACGTCACGAACAGAGGGGTGGGACCTTCTGAAACTGACCATTTCCGGATTCATTTTGAAGTCATTTTTATTGGTGTTTTTCATTTAACTAAAAATATCAGCCTGCCTGATTTGGGTATTTTAGATGCTATAAAACGTTTTTCTGATGTCAGTGGGAAACAAAAACAAAAAATGGTGCCGGTTGTCCTTTAAATGTAGTATGTACAAACCTCATAGCACAGTAAAAACACTACAACCCAATTTATTAACTGTCTTTCAAATGTGAAAAATATCCCTGATCAGTTAATAAATTTGTCTCAAGGAATATGCAAGATATGGCATTTACAGACTATTTCGCAGATACTTGGAGGAGGAAATGGAAATAGATTAAAATAACATATGCACTGTGATTTATCAAGATTGCGTCTGTTTTTAAGTTTCCATCGAAGGGGCAAAGAAATCAACATTTATTGAAAAATGGAATCACTTTCAACATTCAAAACATATTATTACACAACGAAATATTCAAGCTCAATAATACCTACTTGTGTTAAATTCCGCCAAATCATAACCAAATCATTTGTCCTGACCGCGCGCTCAACAAACTCCTCTCTGACGCCCTCGCCTTCACGCGCAAACAATACACGTGTACCGTCGCCGAGCACACAAATATAGACTACCTGCAGTTGAAATTTGCATACTCGGCTCGGCAGCCAATCAGAAGCCTGCTTCTTTCTTCCGGACTTTCGCAAGCGTTACAAAGTCGTGCAATTGCATGTCATTTTCCAAAATAGATGCACAGAACCTCAAACTAGAAGAAAGATTCAAAAGAAGCTAACAACATATGTGACGCTACAAAACGTACATTTACATTAAACCGTGACTGTAAAGTGTACGTGAGACTTATGAAAGGGGTTTAGTGGTTCGTAGGAAGCAATGCAAACGTTGCATTGTGCACCACAATGACAATCGACTACTGTAGCAAAATTTACAGTCATGCTCATTTGATGTAAATTAAGCAAGGTAGCATTTGAAGTTGGTGCATTCTTGATTTAAAAAAAACTTTATACTTTGTGACAATGTTTCTTATTGGGATTGGTCTCATTTTGCTTCAAGTTGTGAAAAATGGGGCAGGCAACTTTTCAGTTATCTGCCCTGTTGTTCGCTAGCTTTTTGTCATGAGTTTTAGACACTGTTTGTACTATAATTTGGGCAAGTTCGGCGGGCCGGATTGAAAAGCCTAACGGGCCGTATGTGGCCCGCGGGCCGTAGTTTGCCCATGCCTGGCATATATGCTTGCAAAATATGGAACAATATTAACAATCTTTTAAATTCCACTGTACGCTGCTTTTATTATTTTTTTTTGCTTTATTGAAAAACTTGGTGATGAAAATGCAAAACATATGACAACAAGACAGTTGCATAAAGACTGTTATTCTTTTTAACCCTGATATGACAGAAATTGTGTTGCATTAAAGCATGACAGAGAAGGGTGAAGATGAACATTGGAGGCCTTGGTGGATTACCGGTAGTTTAAATAGCAGAATATTTGGTCCAGATTTTGAATTCTGAAGTTGAATCTGTAACGTTACTGAGATACCTTGTCAGTGTCATGTCATTGTTACACAGTCTCCGATTTGACCTTTAATAATGAAAAAAAAAATCTGATGGAGAAACGACTTCTGTTTCAGGAGGAAAATGACATTCCGAGCTGTGACCTGAGTGGTTTTATCAGACCCGGACCTGTCATTGTCGCACCTCCGCTGTCAATGTTCCATAGAAGCTCACCTGAGTATGGCCCCATCATACCAGAAACGCAGGTCAGAAAAATTAAATAGAAGGCTGGATGGATTTATGAGGTCTTGGGTTGTCTCCGTACAGAAATATGCAATTTTAAAGTGAGAAAATTTAAATGCTAATGAAGAGCAAAAAAATAGCTCCATTCATTGTGCTTGCATGCCCAACAGTGCATAAACATGATGACATTTATCGTTTTTTCAGCATATGGTGTTGACAAAAGTCAAAGAGAAAAGAAAAAAAAAACAGGCTCAGAGCAGCTCAAGGTTGTTCTCCTGTGAAAAAAGATTCATTGCACACATCTGTCATCCACATTTTTTTGTCAGTTTTTACTGACTTCCTTTATGGAGACTAAACGCTTTGCCTTTCCCGTGCATTTGTCCAAAACCATTTTGAACAGCTGTTTATTTTTTCAGAGGAAGAATTATCAGTTCTCACAGAGAACATAGTTTAGCAGTTTTTGTTTTTTTTTTGTTTACCATTGTGCGTGACCAGAGGAAAGATGAATACGTAGAATTGTAATAATGGAGAAGTTAATATTGCATTAAATAGGAAGGGTCATTCATTTTCCATGTCCAGATTAAGCTGGTAGAAAAATTCTCCTTAACTGAGCTGCTCAGTATAACAAGATCGGTTCCGGAATGTTCGGCACACACACTCACACACACACGCACGCACGCACGCACACACACACACACACACACACACACACACACACACACACACACACACACGCACGCACACACACACACACACACACACACACACACACACACACACACACACGCACGCACGCGTGTGCAAGTGGACATAAAGAAACGTTACACTGCTTGTGAGTGTGCAAATGGGATTGAGATCATCAAACCAGGACAATTTGATGGATTTATTTACTTGTCCACCAACTTTTTATGTCAGGTCAGGTTGAACGAGCCTTATTGGACCAATAAAACAAATTTTAAAAATTCAAATCCTGATATAAGCCTCATAATAAAGGTGACACATGATATGTATCTGTATTAGTTATATTAGCAGAGTATAAAAATATTATCCATCCATCCATCCATTTTCCGTACCGCTTATTCCTTATTAGGGTCGCGGGGGGTGCTAGAGCCTATCTCAGCTGTCTTCGGGCACGAGGCGGGGGACACCCTGAATTGGTTGCCAGCCAATCCAGGGCACACAAAGACGTACAACAGTCACACACACACCTAGGGACAATTTGGAGTGGTCAATCTTCCTGCCATGCATGTTTTTGGAGGGTGGGAGGAAACCGGAGGACCTGGAGAAAACCCACACGGGCCTGGGGAGAACATGCAAACTCCACACAGGGAGGCCGGACCGGGACGCGTACCGGCGACCCCAGCACTGTGAAGCCGGTGTGCTAACCACTCAACTACCCGGCCGCCCTAAAAATATTATCTTGTTTACAAATACGTACCTCAAATACTTAATGAGCCTTCATGATTAAATTAAATGATTACATGTTGAGAATGACGCACTACATGCAGGCCGCCTCAAGTTTAACCTTATTGCAGTATGAATTAATGACAGTCGTTTCTTTGCTTTGAAATTATAGAAATGCAATGAAGAGGTTTTCTGGGCAATACAGTGCAATAAAACACGGCATGCATCTAGATCTGCGGAAACGTCTGTTCTCTGTTATTTTTCTCTTTTTACCTTTGGGGTCCATGGCCCATCACACACCGCCGGTTTGACCAGTGCCTCCTGCCTGCCGTCTTAGCCTGCCGATCTGTCACAGGCGATCTTCATGTGGTGTCTGCACACATTCAGTCTGGCTGCACGTTCACTTTCATCTTGCAAGCAGAAAGCACACCCTTTTGAGTCGTAATCGTGTCCGTGTCGTGGGTTGTCAGAATAGAAAGAGCACACACAGACATCTAGTCTTTTATAGAATTCCTGCTAGTCAACACCCTTTTCAGAAAGTTATGTTCACAAGTGTTACGACATGAGAATTGGACTGATGATTAAATGCTGCATATGCAAACAACATTGACGTCTTTGATGTCATGCGTGCAATCCTGCATGTAAAGTTTGTAAACATTGAAATTAATCTAACTCCACATTTTACAGCATTCGAAAACATTAGGAATGTGTGTGTCATGTTTGCCCACCTAGAGAATCCATATTAAAACAACACATACATTTCGCTCCGCCATCTTTTTCCATTTTCAAACATTTCTGAAAAAGCACCAATGTGCCGCTGGGTAATGTTAAAGAGACGCATGCGTCCCGGGAGCAGGGTCTTGCTGACCCCTGTATTAGGTTGTACCATACACATGCAAACAAATGAACCAGATGCTTTCGCAGTTGCTTAACTGTATATTGCCTAAACACCTTAATTTTCCATCCATCAAGTTTTGACACAGTTTGTGCCCATTAGGTTTGGAAGTGAACTGGTAGCTCTCCCAATTGACTTTGGGAAAAAAGCACACCTTGGAATGGTTGCCAAGCCAGACAAAAAGCATTCATGTTCAGGCTAACAACAATTTAGTTTTCAGTGAACCGAGAGTGCATTTTTGGTGGATGGGGGGGCGGGGGGGCTAAGGTACTCAAACAAAACCATCCAAGCACAGGAAGCCTGAACTCATGCTCCATTTTTAATTGACACGTTTATGTGACAGCCTATGTGAAGTTGGAGGAGAATTAATTTGTGGATAAATGGAAAAACGCATGACAGAATTGATGTTCAAAAGCACATGCTCAGCTTTGGTGGTGCTAAATCCATTAGCAAAGGCTTGTCTAAAAGGGGATGTAATTTCTCGACAAAACACACACAATGTATGGCAAATGAAAATACATCGCTGCAGTCATAAAAATCGTCTAACAGACGTCAGCAAGATGGATCATCGGACTCTGCGCACAGTAGAACCTCTAGTTATGAAAGTCCACATTAATCAGAATCAGAATCATCTTTATTGCCAAGTATGTAGAACACACAAGGAATTTGTTTCCGGTCGAACACGCTGCACTAGTATCATCAGTAAAAAAAATTGCAAAGAGGCACTATACAATGCAAAGAGGCACTATACACTATACATTGTGTTGGTATTTTGGAGGAATATCAAAGTATTATTATTTTCGATTGAAGAATG
Source organism: Hippocampus bargibanti (assembly GCF_051943395.1). Lineage (NCBI taxonomy): Eukaryota > Metazoa > Chordata > Actinopteri > Syngnathiformes > Syngnathidae > Hippocampus > Hippocampus bargibanti. The sequence continues at coordinate 2,185,579 of NC_142743.1, read as the reverse complement.
CTCCAAGCATGCACAAGCGAATAGATCGATGTTGTGCTTCGAGCGTCGTGAAAATCCAGTGTCTATGTTGATGGGAATTCCGCATCCTCGATCATGGCCATGTTTGGCCGTGGTCATGATTGATCATGGCCAAACAGAAGTCCCGAAAATCGTTTTATTTTCATTATATAATGATATCTATCATATTTCTGTGATTTGTTTATTGATTTACTTATTTATTTATTGTAGCATTGCTTTAATTATGCTGCAAATGGATAATGTCAGTGTAAACTAGCCGCCCAAGCCTTCAGCACGAGCATACAAAACATTCACACAATCACAGATGCCATTAGCAGCTGCATTCCCTCCCAAGAAACACTACCTTCTGTTAAATGAAAGCACATTGAAACATTTTTTTAATAGGCAAAAGAGACGTAAAAGGACTTGCACACTGCAAGAATCCAAACTAGGGCGCGGAAAATCCTACTGGACCCTCCGCACCCTGCCCACCACCTTTTCCAGCTACTCCCCTCAGGCAGGCGCTACCGATCCATGCGCACCAAATCCAGCAGACATTTAAACAGCTTCTTCCCCAAAGCCATTAACTCTTTGAACTCTTTGAACTCTTTCAACAGTAGCCAAAATGGAACTGTATAGTGCCACTTAGCAGTTTTTTTGACGACGATACTAGTGCAGCGTGTTCTACCGGAAACACATTCCTTGTGTGTTCTACATACTTGGCAATAAAGATGATTCTGATTCTGATTCTGATTCTGAAAAGAGATGGAACTAAATTAATCTTTGAAGGGACAATCAACACCATTTTTTGTTTCCTAACTGACATCAGAAAAACGTTTTATAGAATCTAAAATACCCAAAACATGCAGGCTGATATTTTTATTCAAATGCAAAACACCAATAAAAAATGACTTAAAGTGTGCTAAAACTGCAAAAAAATGAGCTGCAAATTGGGGATTTTCAGTAAGTCCCCTGCCCAGTTCGTGACGTCACGCCAAGACGTCTTGCCTTGCTAAACAATCAAAACAATGGCTTCAGATTTGGAGAAGATGGTTTCTTGTTACTCATCCAGTTATGAATATGATTCAAATAGTTCAAAGAGGAAAGGATAAATGTTCGAATCGAAGAAGTCCTTCCGGTTTATTTTGAGGCAGGATTGATGTGTAGCGTCCCAGAAAATGCAGAAGATGGCTCCAAAGCTCCGTTGGAAATGGGCTGATTTGTCTGCTGGGAATTTGTGTCCGCGAATATCAAATAGTTGTCTTGGTGCAACACACAACGATTCACCATCGCATTATTTATGTTTTCCTTCTAATTTTGCCATCAACACGGATCAACACGAAGTTTTCAGACCAAACAGAGTACCGCAAAATGCATTGTGTGTCGCTTTCTCGGTCAGCGGCGTTCCTTCCGTGACGTGACGTCAGGAATCGTCACCAACTCAAAAACAAGACTTCCTGAATATTCAGTCCGAGTCTTAAAACGTAAAATATATGCGGTGGAGTATCAACAGCATGCATGGCTTGAGGAGCCCGCGATAAGAAGAAGGGCGCTTCAGCGTACAGCGCCGAAGCGTATGCGTAACATTCGCTTTAAATTGAACCACATTTCACCATGATGTCCCTGATCCACTGGTGAAAAGGATGCTTTAATCCTCTCCTCTTTCATCTAGAACTGCTTCATACAAGAAAGAGAATGAAGAAAGTGTTTCAGATTGAATGACTGTCTGTGTCTTTTGTGTTGTGTCACATTATTTATTATTTAGTTATTTTTGTTGTTTGACTTCAAGATGATGCCACAAGAGTGGCTGCCTTTACAGTAGGTCCTGTATTTTGTCTCTCTACGTCTTCCTTTCCTTTCCTCTTACGTTCATCACTTGCTGCTGTGGAATGTAATTTTCTCCACTGCGAGACTAATAATCCAAAAAGAGTTAATTGTATGTTTAAACATATGCTAGTGTGCATATGCATACAAAACTCCCATCGTTTTGCATAATTCCCGTCTTTAGGAGCATTGAGTAAAAAGTCACTCATTGGTCTGCAATAAAAATGTGTTGCAAAATGAAAAATAAAACTGAAAGTCACTGTGAACATAAATTTGTCGAGTAGGTGCTGGCATGCTGCGTGTGTTGTTGAAATCAAAGCTTGTTCTTCAGGTGCAAGTGCACCTGACAAAATGTGTAATTGAACATTCCTTTACAGATGTAGCACAGGTTAAAACTCCTCCACTGTTTTGGAGACATTACTAGAAAGGCTGTTTCAAGTGCAATCAGATTTTATTACCAACAGAACGTGGCCATGTTTTCAACCAGAAAAATAACAAAGCATGGCTACTTCTTACGATGTATTAATCTTGAATCTATGGCATGCATGATCTGAACCGGTTTATTCTCATGAGGGTTGGGGATGTGCTGGAACCTATGCCAGCTGTCTTTGGGCAGGAGACGAGGTACACCCTGAATTGGTTACTAGCCAATCGCAGGTCACACTTAGACAAACAACAATACATACTCCTTCCACACCCCTTGGGGGAAATTTTGGGTGATTAATGAAATCGAGCATGTTTTTTTAATGTGAGAAGAAGCCAGAATACCCAGAGAAAACATAAGGAGGCACAGATAGACCATAGAAACTGAAGCACTGAATTGAACGAATGACCTATGCACTCTTTGTCGAACATGCCAACCAGTAATTTTAATCTACAGGTTTTACAAGAAGAAACCACAATCCCTGGAAGTGATCTCAACTTGATCTACCTTAGTTCAAGAGCTGCGGGATATAAACCAGTCCTCAAAATCACCATGACACAGTCATCAATACCTTTTAACCTGATGAAGGTAATGTATGAAATATCACTTGTGAAAATATTTTCAGGAAAAAGTAGATTACCTTGTCCCTTCTGTAGGTACATCTGATGGTGACCGTGGTGGGACGTCTATTTCAAAAGTGGTTCCCTGCTCAGCCAAGTCTTGCTTACACCTTTATTTGGGACAAAACAGATGCTTATGGCCAACGTGTTTTTGGACTATCAGAGGTAGTCGGTAAGTTTATTGCTCAAAATTATATATATATATATATATATATGAAAAACCGGACGGCACCAGGCCCGGATATGGTCCACACCTACTGGCTAAAGAAACTCACAGCACTCCACGAGCGCCTAGCAACACAAATGAACCAGTTGCTGATGGATGGGACTCACCCAGGATGGATAACCGAAGGGCGAACAATCCTGATCATGACGGATTCCTCAAAGGGTGCAGTTCCTTCCAACTATCGGCCAATAACCCGTCTCTCCACAACATGGAAGCTTATGTCAGGCATCATTGCCTGGACACATGGATCAATACATGAGCAAAGCACAGAAAAGCATTGGTAGAGATACGAGAGGTGTCAAACATCAGCTGCTGGTTGACAGAACAGTCGCTCAAGACTGCAGGTCCCGACATACCAACCTGTGCACAGCCTGGATTGAATACAAGAAAGCATATGACTCGATGCCATACACATGGATCACTGAATGCTTGGAGTTGTATAAGGTCAACAGTACCATGAGAGCCTTCGTTGGAAACTCAATGAGGATGTGAGAAACCACACTTGAAGCCAATGGCAAGCCACTAACGCAAGTGTCCATCAAATGTGGCATATACCAAGGTGATGCACTCTACCCACGGCTGTTCTGCATAGGACTGAACCCCCTCAGCCAAATAATCGCCAAGACAGGCTATGGATACCGCCTCAGAAATGGAGCTACAATCAGTCACCTCCTCTACATGTATGACATAAAGCTGTATGCTAAGAGCGAAAGGGTCATAGACTCCCTGATCCACACAACCAGGATCTACAGCAGTGACATCGGTATGCCATTCGGGTTGGAGAAATGTAGTCGGATGGTGACTAAGTGAGCAAGGTAGTCCACACTGAAAGGGTATCACTCCCTAAAGGAACAATAGCAGACATTGAAAACAGCTACAAGTACATCGGTATCCCAGAAACCAATGGCAACCTCAAACTAGCAACAAGGAAAGCGGCTACAGCGAAATACCTCCGGTAGGTGAGGCAAGTTCTAAGAAGCCAGCTCAATTGCAAGAACAAGATTGGCAATAAACAGCAATGCCCTGCCAGTGATCATCAGAATCAGAATCAGAATCATCTTTATTGCCAAGTATGTAGAACACACAAGGAATTTGTTTCCGGTAGAACACGCTGCACTAGTATCGTTGTCAAAAAAAAAAAAAAACCTGCTAAGTGGCACTATACAGTTCCATTTTGGCTATTGTATGATTCAAATAGTTCAAAGAGGAAAGGATAAATGTTCGAATCGAAGAAGTCCTTCCGGTTTATTTTGAGGCAGGACTGATGTGTAGCGTCCCAGAAAATGCAGAAGATGGCTCCAAAGCTCCGTTGGAAATGGGCTGATTTGTCTGCTGGGAATTTGTGTCCGCGAATATCAAATAGTTGTATTGGTGCAACACACAACGATTCACCATCGCATTATTTATGTTTTCCTTCTAATTTTGCCATCAACACGGATCAACACGAAGTTTTCAGACCAAACAGAGTACCGCAAAATGCATTGTGTGTCGCTTTCTCGGTCAGCGGCGTTCCTTCCGTGACGTGACGTCAGGAATCGTCACCAACTCAAAAACAAGACTTCCTGAATATTCAGTCCGAGTCTTAAAACGTAAAATATATGCGGTGGAGTATCAACAGCATGCATGGCTTGAGGAGCCCGCGATAAGAAGAAGGGCGCTTCAGCGTACAGCGCCGAAGCGTATGCGTAACATTCGCTTTGAATTGAACCACATTTCACCATGATGTCCCTGATCCACTGGTGAAAAGGATGCTTTAATCCTCTCCTCTTTCATCTAGAACTGCTTCATACAAGAAAGAGAATGAAGAAAGTGTTTCAGATTGAATGACTGTCTGTGTCTTTTGTGTTGTGTCACATTATTTATTATTTAGTTATTTTTGTTGTTTGACTTCAAGATGATGCCACAAGAGTGGCTGCCTTTACAGTAGGTCCTGTATTTTGTCTCTCTACGTCTTCCTTTCCTTTCCTCTTACGTTCATCACTTGCTGCTGTGGAATGTAATTTTCTCCACTGCGAGACTAATAATCCAAAAAGAGTTAATTGTATGTTTAAACATATGCTAGTGTGCATATGCATACAAAACTCCCATCGTTTTGCATAATTCCCGTCTTTAGGAGCATTGAGTAAAAAGTCACTCATTGGTCTGCAATAAAAATGTGTTGCAAAATGAAAAATAAAACTGAAAGTCACTGTGAACATAAATTTGTCGAGTAGGTGCTGGCATGCTGCGTGTGTTGTTGAAATCAAAGCTTGTTCTTCAGGTGCAAGTGCACCTGACAAAATGTGTAATTGAACATTCCTTTACAGATGTAGCACAGGTTAAAACTCCTCCACTGTTTTGGAGACATTACTAGAAAGGCTGTTTCAAGTGCAATCAGATTTTATTACCAACAGAACGTGGCCATGTTTTCAACCAGAAAAATAACAAAGCATGGCTACTTCTTACGATGTATTAATCTTGAATCTATGGCATGCATGATCTGAACCGGTTTATTCTCATGAGGGTTGGGGATGTGCTGGAACCTATGCCAGCTGTCTTTGGGCAGGAGACGAGGTACACCCTGAATTGGTTACTAGCCAATCGCAGGTCACACTTAGACAAACAACAATACATACTCCTTCCACACCCCTTGGGGGAAATTTTGGGTGATTAATGAAATCGAGCATGTTTTTTTTAATGTGAGAAGAAACCAGAATACCCAGAGAAAACATAAGGAGGCACAGATAGACCATAGAAACTGAAGCCCTGAATTGAACGAATGACCTATGCACTCTTTGTCGAACATGCCAACCAGTAATTTTAATCTACAGGTTTTACAAGAAGAAACCACAATCCCTGGAAGTGATCTCAACTTGATCTACCTTAGTTCAAGAGCTGCGGGATATAAACCAGTCCTCAAAATCACCATGACACAGTCATCAATACCTTTTAACCTGATGAAGGTAATGAAATATGAAAATGAAATATCACTTGTGAAAATATTTTCAAGAAAAAGTAGATTACCTTGTCCCTTCTGTAGGTACATCTGATGGTGACCGTGGTGGGACGTCTATTTCAAAAGTGGTTCCCTGCTCAGCCAAGTCTTGCTTACACCTTTATTTGGGACAAAACAGATGCTTATGGCCAACGTGTTTTTGGACTATCAGAGGTAGTCGGTAAGTTTATTGCTCAAAATTATATATATATATATATATATATGAAAAACCGGACGGCACCAGGCCCGGATATGGTCCACACCTACTGGCTAAAGAAACTCACAGCACTCCACGAGCGCCTAGCAACACAAATGAACCAGTTGCTGATGGATGGGACTCACCCAGGATGGATAACCGAAGGGCGAACAATCCTGATCATGACGGATTCCTCAAAGGGTGCAGTTCCTTCCAACTATCGGCCAATAACCCGTCTCTCCACAACATGGAAGCTTATGTCAGGCATCATTGCCTGGACACATGGATCAATACATGAGCAAAGCACAGAAAAGCATTGGTAGAGATACGAGAGGTGTCAAACATCAGCTGCTGGTTGACAGAACAGTCGCTCAAGACTGCAGGTCCCGACATACCAACCTGTGCACAGCCTGGATTGAATACAAGAAAGCATATGACTCGATGCCATACACATGGATCACTGAATGCTTGGAGTTGTATAAGGTCAACAGTACCATGAGAGCCTTCGTTGGAAACTCAATGAGGATGTGAGAAACCACACTTGAAGCCAATGGCAAGCCACTAACGCAAGTGTCCATCAAATGTGGCATATACCAAGGTGATGCACTCTCCCCACGGCTGTTCTGCATAGGACTGAACCCCCTCAGCCAAATAATCGCCAAGACAGGCTATGGATACCGCCTCAGAAATGGAGCTACAATCAGTCACCTCCTCTACATGTATGACATAAAGCTGTATGCTAAGAGCGAAAGGGTCATAGACTCCCTGATCCACACAACCAGGATCTACAGCAGTGACATCGGTATGCCATTCGGGTTGGAGAAATGTAGTCGGATGGTGACTAAGTGAGCAAGGTAGTCCACACTGAAAGGGTATCACTCCCTAAAGGAACAATAGCAGACATTGAAAACAGCTACAAGTACATCGGTATCCCAGAAACCAATGGCAACCTCAAACTAGCAACAAGGAAAGCGGCGACGACCAAATACCTCCAGTGAGTGAGGCAAGTCCTCAGAAGCCAGCTCAATTGCAAGAACAAGATTGGCAATAAACAGCAATGCCCTGCCAGTGATCATCAGAATCAGAATCAGAATCATCTTTATTGCCAAGTATGTAGAACACACAAGGAATTTGTTTCCGGTAGAACACGCTGCACTAGTATCGTTGTCAAAAAAAAAAAAAAACCTGCTAAGTGGCACTATACAGTTCCATTTTGGCTATTGTTGAAAGAGTTCAAAGAGTTAATGGCTTGGGGGAAGAAGCTGTTTAAATGTCTGCTGGATTTGGTGCGCATGGATCGGATCATATACCTTGCAGGAGTAAGAAGCTTGTCAAAGGATTCATACCACGGATGTTCAGATCTGAAAGCTCCTCACCATGCATAAAGGGTTCTATTCCAAATCTAGCACCCTGAGACAAGCCGTAAGGAAGGAGGCCAGGAACTGGTGAGTGTGAGAGCCATTGTCCAGGATGTAACATCCAAGTCCCATAAATACATCAAAGAGAAGGCTCCAATGATGATGTGCTCAGAGAATGTCTTTGACAATGGGAACAGAGGATGAGGTGCTGGAAGAAGGACCATCACGGGGGGGAAAGCCCTTACATGGGATGAACCAACAAAAGGTGAAGGTGACAGTCGTGCCTGTGGTGGTCGGAGGCGAGACTAATAAAGGCAAATCCAATCCAAACTAGATGAGTACTTGGAACAGATCCCGGGAACTACATTGATACCTCGTTCCAGGAAAGTGATGAGAATAGCACATATACTGCTCAGAACCTTCAAGCTTCCTGGCCTCTGGTGGAGGACCCGAGCTAAAATGGGGAACAGACAACCCCCAATGATTTTTTTTTCATGCATATTGAAGGTGGGCCCATGAAACAACTGAATAACTGACCCTGAATTGATTTTTGTCTCTCAGTATCGGTGGGGTTTGAATATGAGTCTTGCCTGGACCTGATCCTGTGGGAGAAGAGAACAGCTGTCTTACAAGGCTATGAGATGGATGCGTCCAACATTGGAGGATGGACTCTGGATAAGCATCATATCCTGGATGTACAAAACGGTAGGAGGCTTGATCAGAATCACATCACCTGGTTCAAATACCATACATACTGTACATACTGCATATTTATTTCAGTACATACAGTACATGCATTGTTTCATAGATATTTAGCTATTTAGCAGCAATGCTTTGGGACTGACAAACTCAATTCCAAGTTGGGACATTGTGTCAGACATGAAAACAAAATAAAATAATTTTCAGCTCATGTTTCACCAATATTTACCGTATAAGGCACACCCCAATGAATAGCTTATTTTCAAACATTTTATCTATTTGAGGTGCACCGGATTATAAAACGCACCTTTAATGGATAAAAAAAACTATATTTGGTGAGTAGGCAGGGGACACCCTGAATCGGTTGCCAGCCAATCGCAGTCACTTTCATTATTTTGTTTCTATTTGTTGCTTGTTTCGTTGTTTTAATTCAATGCACAACAATCATTTATAACTCTGTGTCTCTACTTACTCATGATTAGTTAATAAAAAATAATAGTGTTGATCGGTTTAAACATTTTGTCTTTGAAATGTATTTAGTCGAATTTCATTGAAGTTGAGTTTGTATTTTGGTTTTGAAGGCATGAGTCACAGACGTTTCTGTTGATGTAATTAAAAAAGTATGTGGAAAATACAACCATTTATGGGGTGGTTTTTAGCATGGTGATGAAGGCAATGCAAACATTTCAAAGTATTCTCAGATGTCACAATACTCTTTTCTGCCCTCATACTTGCAGAGAACGTGCTCCCTTCTTGTTTCTGGTGCGTTTCATGGAATACACATATTTGTACAGCTAAATACAATACTGTGCTTTTTAGAGTAAGTTCTTATTTCGATATTCACGGGTTGTTATGACAATCACTTTAATTAGTTTTAAGTCAAGGGGACAAAACTCCATGTAATGAACTGTTTAATCTAGCATCACGAATAAAAGGATTAATTTAATTTCAGTTTAGAAGAATTTTAATCTGAGTAGTTATCAAACTGATTGTTTTTGCAAGGCTTTAATCAATGGAGCGTAGGAGAAGGTATTATAAGAAGTGTGTGTGTATATATATATATATGTGTGTGTGTGTGTGTGTGTGTGTGTGTGTGTGTGTGTGTGTGTGTGTGTGTGTGTGTGTGTGTGTGTGTGTGTGTGAGTGTGTGTGCGTGTGTGTGTGTGTGTGTGTGTGTGTGTGTGTGTGTGTTATTGTGTGGGGGTGCGTGTGCATGTGCATGTGTGTATGCGTGCATGTGTGTATGTGTGTGTGGTGTGTATGTGTGTGTGTGTGAGAGAGAGAGAGAAAATGAATACATTGTTCCATCTACCTTGTGATATTTCTTTTTGAAGGGGGTGATCGTCTGTTATCCCAATTTATTTGATCTCTCTCTCTCTCTCTCTCTCTCTCTCTCTCTCTCTCTCTCTCTCTCTCTCTACCTACCTCCATACCTACACACACACACACACACACACACACACACATATATATATAAATCCTAGTCCCCCCATTGGTGGTGTCTGTCCCCCATTTTTTAGCTCGGGTCAGAGGCCCGGAAGCTTGAGGGTTCTGCGCAGTATCCGTGCTGTTCCCAGCACTGCGCATTTCTGGACCGAGATATACAATGTTGCTCCCGGGATCTGTTTCAACCACTGGTCGAGTTTGGGGGTCACTGCCCCGAGTGCTCCGACCACCACAGGCACGACTTTCACCTTTACCGTCCAGGCTCTCTCCAGCTCCTCTCTGAGCCCTTGGTATTTCTCCATTTTGTCATGTTCCTTCTTTCTGATGTTTCCATCACTCGGGACCGCTACATCCACGACAACGGCTTTCCTTTCCCTTTTATCTATGACCACGATATCTGGTTGGTTGGCCATTACCATCTTGTCAGTCTGTATCTGGAAGTCCCACAGGATCTTTGCTCGGTCATTCTCTACTACCTTGGGATGTGTTTCCCATTTTGACCTTGGGGTTTCCAGTCCATACTCTGCACAGATGTTTCGCCAGACTATGCCAGCCACCTGGTTATGGCGCTCCATGTAGGCTTTCCCTGCCAGCATCTTAAACCCCGCAGTTATGTGTTGGATTGTCTCAGGTGCCTCTTTGCACAACCTACACCTTGGGTCTTGCCTGGTGTGGTATATCCGTGCCTCTATGGCTCTGGTATTCAGGGCCTGCTCTTGGGCAGCCAGGATGAGTGCCTCTGTGCTGTCATTTAGGCCAGTCCTCTCTAGCCACTGATTGGACTTCTTGAGATCCGCCACTTCAGTTATGGTTCGGTGGTTCATCCCGTGTAGAGGCTTTTCCTCCCATGATTGTCCCTCTTCCAGCACCTCATCCTCTGCTCCCCATTGTCTGAGGCATTCTTTGAGTACATCATCCGTTGGAGCCTTCTCTTTGATGTATTCATTGAGCTTGGATGTTTAATCCTGGACAGTGGCTCTGACACTCACTAGTCCCTGGCCTCCTTCCTTACGGAAGTCCTTCGGACTTGCCTCACCAGCTGGAGGTATTTGGTCGTAGCCGCTTTCCTTGTTGCTAGTTCGAGGTTTCCATTGGCCTGTGGTATACCGAAGTACTTGTAGCTGTTTTCAATGTCTGCTATTGTTCCTTCAGGGAGTGAGTTGCATTCCCCATTTTTCACAACTTGAAACACAAAAATACGACTAATCGCAAAAAAAAAAAAAAAAAAAAAAAACATTGGGGCTTTTCCTCCCATGATTGTCCCTCTTCCAGCACCTCGTCCTCTGTTCCCCATTGTCTGAGACATTCACTGAGTACATCATCCTTTGGAGCCTTCTCTTCGATGCGGAGCTTGGACGTTTCATCCTGGACAGTGGCTCTCACACTCACTAGTCCCCTGCCTCCTTCCTTACGGCTTCTGTACAGTCTCAGGATGCCGGATTAGAGATTGAACCCTCCATGCAAGTTTTCGGGTTTTAACATCCGTGGTCTAAATCTCTTGTTCTTCTGGGTCTTGTTCTTGCCATTGAGCTGGCTTCTTAGGACTTGCCTCACTCGCTAGAGGTATTTGGTCGTAGCCGTAGCTTGTCGCTAATTCGAGGTTGCCATTGGCTTGTGGTATATCCAAGGTACTTGTAGCTGTTTTCAATGTCTGCTATTGTTCCTTCAGGGAGTGAGACCCCTTCAGTGTGGACTACCTTGCCCCTCTTTGTGACCATCCGACTACATTTTTCAAGCCCGAATGACATCCCGATGTCACTGCTGTAGATCCTGGTTGTGTGGATCAGGGAATCTGTCCATTTCGCTCTTCGCATACGACTTTATGTCATCCATGTAGAGGAGGTGACTGATCATTGCTCCATTTCTGAGGTGGTATCGATAGCCTGTCTTGGCAATTATTTAGCTGAGGGGATTCAGTCCTATGCAGAACAGCAGTGGGGAGAGTCATCACCTTGGTATATGCCACATTTGATGGACACTTGCGTTAGTGGCTTGCCATTGGCTTCAAGTGTGGTTTTCCACATACTCATCATGTTTGCAACGAAGGCTCTCAGGGTCCTGTTGACCTTGTACAACTCCAAGCATTCAGTGATCCATGTGTGTGGCATCGAGTCATCAGCTTTCTTGTATGGTATGTTGGTACCTGTAGTCTTATGCGACTGTTCTGTCAACCAGTAGTTTTGCGCCTCAGTTATCTCTACCAATGCCTTTCTGGGCTTCACTCATGCATTGATCCATGTGTCCACTTAACTTAGCCGCAATGATGCAAGACATGAACTTCCATGTTATGGAGAGGCAGGTTATTTGCCGATAATTGGATGGAACTGCACCCTTTGAAGTATCATTCATGATCGGAATTGTACGGCCTTCAGTTAGCCATTCTGGGTGAGTCCCATCCATCAGTGCTATTTAGACACTGTGTATATATCTTCTTTTTCTTTCGGCTCTTCCCTTCAGGGGTCACCACAGTGAATCAATGTCCACCATCTAACCCGGTTTTGTGCATCCTCTTCTCTCACACCAGCTACCTTCATGTCCTCTTTGACAACTTCCATAAACCTCCTCTTTGGTCTTCCTCTCTGTCTCCTGCCTGGCAGTTCAAGGCTCAGCATCCTTCTCCCGATATAGTCGCTCTCTCTCTGAACAGTTTTGCAGGTATGGAGAGCAGTGGGTTGCCTCTATTTTTGCTGCAGAGTAACTTCTTGACTTCCAGACTAGCAGGATGATGGCCTCGGTCAAGTCTATGGGGGACTGTTCTGCCACTCACATATAGTTGATGATGTGGTTGACCCACTGGGCCATGGTGTCATCACATTTTTTTAACAGCTCTCCAGTAATGGCACATATTCAGGGGCTTTGTGATTATTGAGTGTTTTCATTACTGCTTTGACCTCATCAATTGTGACTTATCGGTAGTGACTGTAAGATGATGAAGGAGGTTGTCTAAGTGCCCTTTCCAGCATTCAATACAGTCTACTTCTGTGGTGATGCTATTTTCACCAGCATCCTTCACCAAGGTGGTCACGATGTGTGGTCCAATTTGAGCTTGGGGCAGCATACTAAAGGCCTGTCTGCGGTCATTGCTCTGTGCTGCTGATTCCAGGCTTTTAGCCTCTTCTGTCCAGTACTTCTCCCTGTCAGCTGCAATTGCCTCCGGTACTCTGTCATATCACTGCACAGCGCTACATAAATCAATATGTATTGTATTGTGCTGTGTTGGTCTAAGCTGTGCTCCTCTGAAGACGATGATAATGTCATGTGGTGAGGAGTGGTTAACGACCTGATTGTTCGAAGAAGGTGTCCATGACTCTGTCATTGGCGGCATCTTTGGCGTAAGCAACAATCACTGTCATATTGCCATGTACGTGGAGGGATCGTGCCAAAAGAAGACGATTATTAATTGGGATCCAACTGACGACTGTTTGATATGTTTGAACATGGCCAGCGCAACTCCAAGGGGGCACGTCGATATTTTAGGGCCACACCCTATAAAGCAGTTTTCTCCTGCTGTAATGTTGCTGCTGCATTTCCACCTTGTCTCACCTCTATCTGGCACTGTGATTTTTTTAGCGGGAGAGTTCCAAGGACAACAGTGAAGTAGCTCCAGTGTGAAGAAGCGTTCAAATGTTCCATGTGGCATTGCGAATCTTGTGGCTATTCCGTACTCGTTGGTCGGTGGCATTCCTAGGTCTAGTCCTGGTTTGGGCAGTCTGGTATCTTCTGGTCGGTTTCGTAACGTAGTAAATTTCTCTCGAGTGGGTGGTTGGACCCCTGGATGATGGATGAGGATGATGAAGCTGCCATTTTAAATGCGTACCGATACACCGTCTGGACCTTCTTAGTCTAAAACCTCCCTGGAAAAAGGGCCCGCCAAGGGACACTTTCCTCGCCACGGCAAAGCCAGGACCCACAAGGAGGACAGAAAGCACTATGTTGACTGGAAATAATTTATGTGATGAAGTAGAATGACCCCAAAATGTATTAATCGCTGGGCCAAGAATGAAATCTGGGCCAATTTCCTTAATTTGGAGAAAAGTTGTGGTTTGTGGGTTGCTGAACAGCCGATCCCGAAAAATAAAACCGATCTTGTCCACCAATCTCATGACCCTCCACAGAAGTCTGACAAAGTCAGCCATCGTCATCTTCTGTGATGAGATGATGAATAGTCTTCTTCATTTTTATTTAGTGAACCTGCCCAGCCAAAACATGATGTTTGTATTGTTTCCATGTTATTGTTCAGGATACGGCCCGCCACATGTTTGATGTGGGAACATCAAGCATGTCAACTCCCATGATGCTTGCTCACGTTTGAACCAAATTTTCAAATTGTAATCCATAATAATATGGAGGCATTGCAAGGATTTTCCTGTTTTCAAACCCCTGATTACATTAATGCAAACTATGTTTAAACAAGTCTTCTGATTTCAAAGCTCGGGAATCCATCTATTTGTTGTTTGTTGTGTATGAAATATGTGTAGGTGATTAAATATTTACCATAATTTCCGGACTACTGGGCGCACCTGATTATTAGCCTCACCCAGTACATTTTTAAAGGGAAAAACATTTTGTACATACATTAACCGCACCTGTCTATAAACCGCATGTGCCCAAATTGAAACATGAGTTGTTTATAAAGAAACACAATACATAGAAAATGTTTTAATAACATACCTTAACTTTTGTTTCCAAACAGTGCCTGTTACACGGGAGCAACACAACGAGCATTACGGTAGCAACACACCCCGAACAGGGCTGGTTAAAAAAAACATGCCGGAAAAGTGAGACACGGCAGCAACACGTTAGCGCTCACTAACAGGTCTGGGCACAAAAACATACCAAGTCACTGAGATACGGAAGAAATACGTTAGCATTTGTTGAGATCTTCAGCGGTTTTCGCGATGCATTTGGGAGAATAAAGAGTCGAGATGGTCCTCTTGTTTAGATCATACAAGTAGGATATTTATTTGCCAGAGCACAGAAAGCAGCCGCTGCACTCATCGTCGTAAGAGAAGTCAAACACATATAGACACATACACATAAACTGGCTTTTTATCGCTGTCAAGTCACGCAATGTCGCGTAGTGGCTGGATTGCCAGATCAGCTCAGTATTACAGCATTACACAAAATGAGGATACAATCTAAGTTTCTTAACACCCCCACTTATACTCAGTTTGCTGTAATGTAAACCAAGATAAATAGAACAATGTGACCTCTGTATTACACGTTTTAGCTTCCAAAAACAATTGCTGTAAACTCTCAAATACAATTGTTTTTGCATATTGGTAGTCATCAATAATGAAATCACCATCCCATATGATTTTGATCACCTTGTCACTTCTTGACTCTTTGGCAATAATACAATAATCACCTGGGTTTTGCTTGTACTCATTATCAGGTAAATAATCATGTAAGACCTTGTTCCCGTTTCGGCTAGATTGTTTGAAACCATAAAGTGATTTTTCTAGTTTGTAAACTAGACCATCATCTTTTTCTTCATTTTCCAGAGCTGCTTTTTGAAGCACCACTTAGCACCTGTTAGATTGGCTGTTGGCGAAAACATCTCTCCATAGTCTATGTTTTTCACCTGGCTCTTGCCCTTTGCTACAAATCGTGCTTAAATATTTGTTTCTGACATCTGCATCACGTTTGATAGCATATACCCATTTACCCCCCACTATTTTCTTGCCCGCAGGTAGGGTTGTTATAGTAAATGTATTGTTGTCATTTAATGACTGAATTTTCTCATCCATGGCTTTTGCCCATTCTTGAGAATAATTTAATCTCATTGCCTGTGCATATGTTTGCGGAACACCACACACAGCTCTGTAATAGTAGTCCACTGTGGTGTGTGCCTCATCGTTATCGCTGTACTCAACCACAAAATCATCAAAGTGACAAGGTCTCTTTCTTTCCCTAGTAGGATACCTTCTATTTTCAGGTTCATCATTTGTGTCACTTTGTCGTGTGAGGTTATTTTCATTTGGCCTAATCTCTGTGACTGCACTTTCACGTGCATCCCTGTCTTGTATACATGACTCTTGCGCTCTCTTATTAGGCTCTGAAAGACCTCACTAGTCTTTGGCCTTAATCTCATGCCATAATATGTGTTTTCATCTGTTTCATTTATCTGTTTCTCTTTCTCAATACAGTGGTACCTCGGTTCTCGAACGCCTCACAGTTCGAACAAATCGGTGTTCGAACAAAATATTCGATATATTCTTGCTTCGGCGTTCGAACATCAATCGGTGTTCGAACGCCAATATGAAGCGTGAGTGCGTACTCAAGGTTGGGGAGCTTAGCGCCCCTAATCATGCCTCCAAAGAAAGTAAGTGCTGCTTAAAGTGACAAAAGAAAAGTAGTGCGTACAACTATTGCATTTAAGAAATAAATCATCGCAATATATGAAGGAGGTGTGCGAGTGTCTGATCTGGCGAGATCTAAGATCAGTACGATATTAAAGAATAAGGAGGCTGTGAAATCTAGTGATGTGACTGTGGGAGTGAGAGCAAGTGTCATTGGATAGATATTTGAAGAGAAAAGAACATCATGTAGCCGAGTCATCCGTAGCTGTCACATTCCGAGCGAGAGTGATGGCAGCTGACTCGTCAGAACGTAGTGGAATGTTTGGGATCCCAAAGCAGACACATACTACCCAAACAGGATGTTTATTCACAAATAAAAGAAAACACAGCGAGTAAGAAGGCAGGGTGTGATCTGACCCGCTTACTACGGCAAAAACAAATGGCACACGAGGGTGCAAAATTACGCAATCCCGGAAGATGATATAAATTTACGGGACGCAGGGAAAATACCTCGGACCGGATACACTCGCGCATCGAAGGAAGAGTCCAGGTACGGTGGCGAGTTGAGTCAATCATCCGGCATTGGCGAGGTGATCGCGAACCGTATAAATGCCCCGTGTCCGTGATTAGAAAATTGACAGCAGGTGGAGACAGCAGATGGAGACAGCGTCCCGGGAGAGGCACCCCCCCCCCCCCCCAGCTGTCAACTCGCAAGTGACAGGAGCGAAGAGATGGTTTCGTGTTCGAAAAAAATCGCTTTTCGAACAGGGTCCTGGAACGAATTATGGTCGAGAAGCGAGGCACCACTGTATGTAAATAGTAAAACTTTCCATACACATGTATACCATATTTTGTCCCACCTTTCGTAATCAGTGAATTTTTACCTTCTTTAAATATCACTGTTGCCCCGTTGGTGGTTGCTTTCTTTACAGACAAAATGTCTCGGATGTTGCGACCCAACTGCTCCCTGGATCTGGTCTTGCCGTCCCTCATCTTGTGCACGTTGTCGGTGTCGCCATTTTCTGACGCTTTACTGGTGTCATCTCGTCTGTACTTGTCCTTACGCCTGCATGTGGCGTCTTTTTGTGTCTTGCTTTTGCAATGACTGCACCATGTCTTCTGTTGACATTCTCTTGCTTTGTGGCCTTTGATCCCACACTTGAAACACACTAACTACGCTTGTGTCGTCACTGTGCTGGTCACGGGTGTTGGTTTTGGTGGTTTGTCGTCCACTCCGACCCTGTGTCTTCATCACACTGTCCCCTGACTCAGTGTTCAATTTCTCAGTTGCTTCAAAACTCCATAGCTTAGTCTTGAAATCTGCAAGCTTGATTTCATCATTTGAATGCGCCACATGTATTGTGAATGGCTTGAAACTTGGTGGTAGTTATTTTAATACCATGGCAACAAGTAGTCCATCTCCCAAAGTTTCACCTGCATTTCGAAGTGCTGTTGTGGTGGTTTCGGCTTTAATGATATAGTCTGTAACACTTTCATCGTTCCTCTTTTGAAGCGACGTGAGCGTGGTGTACAGATTGATTATCCATGGTTTTCATTTCCTGGCATAATATTCTCTCAATATCTTCAAAGAGTTTCTTCCATCATCAGGTGCATCTGTCATTATTAGTGAGAGGCTCTTGTCATCAAGCATATTTATCAATTTGGCGTACGCATCTGCATTTTTCTCTGCATCCATAGCCATTTCGGAACTCGTCGCCGTCAGCTCTCCCAGCACGGTCTTCTTTAGTCCCAATAAATGAAAATGTCCGAGCATTTTTGTTTCCCATATCTCGTACTTATCTTCATCTTCGTCGAATGCCAGTCGAAGGTGCCTGCTTGCCCTTCCTTGATCCATCTTGACCGCTGTTTAGCCGGTTAGCGATAGCCTCGTTTGCTCACCGCTCTTTCAAGTCTGGATACACTTTTGGCTTCACTTTATCTCCCAAACGTTTCCTGGGCCCATAACCTGTTGAGATCTTCAGCGCTTTCGCGATGCATTTGGGAGGATAAAGAGTTGAGATGGTCCTCTTGTTTAGATCATACAAGTAGGATATTTATTTGCCAGAGCACAGAAAGCCGTCAAGTCACGTGATGTCGCGTAGTGGCTGGGTTGCCAGATGAGCTCAGTATTACAGCATTACACAAAATGAGGATACAATCTAAGTTTCTTAACAGCATTCACTAACTAGGCTGGTTCCAAAAACATAGAAAATCACTGAGAGCCCGAGGTTGTGCTGTCCTCTCTCTCACGCAGCAGACCGGCTTTTCGCAACCGGCTGGTGATGGTTATTTTTTTCACACTGCTCCACGCTGTCAGGTTTGTGAAAAAGTTGCTCTTTGCAGACGGCCATTTTAGGTAAACTATTCCTCGCTCTAAATGCATGATTCACACGAAAAGTTACATTAAACTTGCGTCTTCCTCTGCACATAAATTCGCTGTCTCACACTTACCTTTAGTGCTCCAGCACTAAATTGAGGCCCCATTGCGGCCGTCAGAAAAAAATGCAAACATTTGCCACATCGTTGCATAAAGGGTTGAAAGCTTGTGACAAAAGTTGCGGCCTATAGTCCGGAAATTACGGTATATGGTCTCACAAGATTCACAGTAATAACGGCCTTCCACGGGAAACTGTAACGAGACGAATGTGGACTGCGACAAAAATTAGTTTGACACCCCTAGCGTGCATATTAGGTTCAGGAATAAAAAATGGAGATTGGCAAAAATTGTCCTCGACGGGTACGTCTTTTTCAAAATCTGGGATCAATCATAGTCCAGCAAATTGTTGTTGGTGTATTTCCACTTCTTTCATGTGATTCTTGCTAATGCTAATTTTCTTCGTAAGACGTTTTTTTTTACCCATTTAAGTATTTTGAATGCAAATTATATTTTGTTTGTTGCTTTGATTGGGATGCAACCATATTGTGGCCCCTGAGAATATGTATTTGAGTGTGTGTGCTCCCTTTTTTGTCACCTCATTCATCCTGTTACTCTTCATCCCTCCCTCACGTGTCCTCGAGGGCTTTAAACACCTTGTCATCCAGTTCACAGTGTGAGTGCATCTGAATTTTAAGTTTTTAGACTGGGAAAGATTCAGACCAAGGTCACATGCATTTATTTTGAAAAACATGTTCATTCAAAGTGTGGAGAACACTGCACTGCCCTCAGTTAACACAGCTGGAGAGCCCCCCCTCACCCCCAGGCCCCTGCCTGATTTAAGCACTGCTTTAGTTCGTCATCTGTCTCCCTCACACAAAAAAAGACATGCACAGTGCACATATGTCTCCAAACACACACACACACACACACACACACACACACACACACACACACACACACACACACACGTGTGTGAGTGCATGCCTTTTTATAGTCAATGTCATTGTGGACTGCATGCGGCACAGCATGGGTGCATCCTTGTCAGCTTTGCCTATGGTAATCAATCAACACTTCCTAATGGAAGAAGTGATGAAAGGGAATCGCAGAGTAGAGGAAGGTGTCTGTTGAGATTAGCAATAATGTTAGATGTTGGATATCAAGACCACAAGGCAAAGTCACGGAACATAGAGTTGATACATAAATAAAAAAAATAGCCATTGATATAAGGCATATCGTGGAAAGAAGGAGGAAAATGAATGAAGGATGCAATGAAAAGCAGAAAGAAACAGGAAAAGGAAGGTTGTATTAAGTTCATCCTGTCTACTTGATGTCTAATTTAAAACAGATTATTTTCTTACAGACAGCGTATACACTGTCTGTATGAAAAGAATCTGGTTTAAAATAGGAAAAGGAAGGGAAATTGGGCACACTAAAAAAGCAAATGAAGAAAGTTCAAGTTAAGATCAATAACAAATAAGGGAGCAAATCGATGGAGGATGGAAAGACGAACATCAGAGGTACTGAATAATGAAGGCGAGCTGCCAATTGGCTGCCAGCTTTTAATTGTTTGGTTCATTACATGAGTTTAATATTTTATGTCTTACTAGGAATAAGAAATGCATTGTATTTTTCCACCATTTAATGTTCTGATCACAATTTAAATTTACCACAATGCTCAACCTGCGCCCTACATTTTGATGTGCTCCATTTGCCCTTGATTTTGCCATCTGTCTGTCTGTCTGTCTGTCTGTCTGTCTACCTACTTCTGTCTGTCTGTCTGTCTATCTATCTATCTATCTATCTATCTATCTATCTATCTATCTATCTATCTATCTATCTATCTATCTATCTATCTATCTATCTATCTATCTATCTATCGATCTGTCTGTCTGTCTGTCTGTCTGTCTGTCTGTCTGTCTGTCTGTCTATCTATCTATCTATCTATCTATCTATCTATCTATCTATCTATCTATCTATCTATCTATCTATCTATCTATCTATCTATCTATCTATCTATCTATCTATCTATCTATCTATCTCCATAAGTCTGTCTCTATCCATCTATCTATCTATCACACACACACACCTCCTTGCTGATTGAACTTGTACAAATCACATCTTAATGGCACTGGCATTGTCAAACTATATTTATTGAATGTCATCGCCTCTCATGCCGTTTTTTTTTAATGTCTTTACCTTAGGTATCCTGTACAAAGGCAATGGTGAGAACATATTTGTTTCCCAGCAGCCTCCTGTCATCAGCAGCATTATGGGTAAGAATGTATTTGCATCTGTACTTGTATTGCAGTTACAAACATTGTTTTTCACCCCAAAAGATGTCATACTGTATACAGTAAAGTCTCGTTATATCGATATCGGATATATCGATAGTCCCGGTTATATCGATACTATTTCTATGCACGCAGGGAGAAAATTACATGCAAACAGGGTCGGATATATCGATAGTCCCGGTTATATCGATATTTTTTCGGACTCCCTTGAATATCGATATAACGATACTTTACTGTATATTGTTCCTGCCTCCCTCAAAACTTGAGCTGTCAGTCCAATCCTGAAAAAAAACCTTGCTCCGATCCCAATGATTTTAAGAACGTACGCCCAATTTCTCACCTTCCTTTCATCTTTAAATTGTTTCCTCCCAGCTTCACTCTCACCTCACTCACAATACTCACATTATCATCCTCCTCGACCTGCAGGTTTTGAAACCATTCCTCACCCCATCTACTCCTATCTCACTGGCCACTCCATCACTTCACAGTCCTCACCTGTGTCTTCTAGTGTGCCCCAAGGCTCTGTCTTGCGACCAATTCTCTTTTTTATCTACCTTCTTCCTTTTGGCAATATTTTCCGCAATTTTGGCATACACTTTCACTTCTTCACTGATGACACGCAACTACCTCTCCAGCAAACCCGACGCATCTCTTTCACCTTCATCCCTTTCACACTACCTCTCAGAAATTAAATCCTGGTTTTCCCATAACTTCCTTAAACTTAACAGCAAAAAAACTGTTAACTGTGTCCCCTCCCTTCAGGCCAAGAGCCTGGGTGTCATCCTCGATAGCTCACTACCTTTCCACTCCCATATAAATAACATAACCCGGTTCACATATTTCCACCGACGTAATGTCAATCGTCTCCGTCTCTCTCTCACTCCTCACACCACTGCTATCCTTGTCCACAGTCTCGTCACCTCCCGTATCGACTATTGCAACTCACTTCTCTTCGGTCCAGAATTCCTCAGCCTGTATCATCACAAAAAAAACTCCTTTCACCACATCACCCCCGTCTTCCAGCAGCTCCACAGGCTCCCTGTCAAACTCAGAATCAAATTCAAAATACTTCTACCCTATTGTCACGACCAAACGGTGCACCGTGTGAAAAGGCGCAGTCTCATTTATGTGTGCCATTTCTGTATTTAACACACACATTGGCCGCACCGGATGAAAGGACGCAAGTTTTATGTACCGGTACGTATCCTCTACTGCCATACGTACGTCCGCCTCACAACAACACACAGGCATACAAGTATGCGTATTTTAAAAAACAGATCGGGAGCAAAACTGTGTTTGGTAGTGCTTTATTCATTAATTACAAAGGAATAACATTTTGTAATCATCACTCAATATGCGTCGGCATGGTAAAAAGGAGCACATTACCGGTACCGACTTTTCCGAAAGCTCAAACCACCGTGCTAGCAGACACGTTAGCCCAAACATCCACAATCCATTGGCAAACTGTGGCGTAACATCCAGCCCTTTTTGTTTACCTTAAGAATGACGCCTGCTGGAAATGTCTCTTTAGGCAAAGTCTTTCTTTTAAAAAAATCACAATCGCCGGGAGTTTCTCTCCGTTAGCATGGCAGCCTTTTCGCCAGCTTTTCCGAATAATTCGCCGGCCGTCGCTACAGTAGTCCCGGTCCGCATGGAAAAATCGCACAGTTTCATAAAATGCCAGCACCAAGACGGACCTCCTTGGAAATGTTCAATTTTCATTTCCTCCGCTAGCGTTACTGCTCTGAGTGGGAAGGTGACAGTCGAAACGCTCCTTCCGCTCGCTCTTAGCTCGCCGATCGATTGCTTGAAGCTTTCCTCCAACTCCGGTCACCTTGCCTTATGTCCACGTATTATGTCACGGCGGCTCCATTCCCACGTTCCTCGGCGTAGTTGATAGCCTTCAGTTTAAATAAACTGAGCTTCATAACCATTTCTCTTTGCCATTTTCAGGGTTGTTAAAACAGCAATGTTCTACATAAAGCACATACCTGTTCGTTTATACACAAACCACGCCCGCACACCCCCCTCGTTTTCTCTACACGTCCTCCTCATGGTGGTCTCTAACACGTCCGCACTACAGGACCCACTGCACATTTTGATAAAAATCTGAGACGTTTATATGCGCCTTATGGTCGTGAAAATACGGTATTTACATTTAAAGCCATCCATTACATAATCTGTCTGACCTTCTTCAAATTTCCATTCCCTCCCGGTCCCTCAGATCCTCATCCTCCCTCCACCGCTGTGTGCCCTCTGCCCATCTCAACACGATGGTGTGCACAGTTTTCAGTCTTGCTGCTCCCAAACTCTGGAAGTCACCTCCACCCAACATCCGAAATATTGACTGTCTTCCCACCTTCAAATCCCACCTCAAAACTCATCTGTTTAAAATTACGTTCACTGTTTAGTTTAATCAGCTCTTTTATTGTTTTTTTTTTGTTATTTATGGTTTTATTGTTCTGGTGTTTATTGTTCTTTTAATTGTAAAGTATCCTTGGGTGTTTTGAAAGGCGCTTGTAAATTAAATGTATTATTATATGGACACAGACAGTGATTCAATCACAAGCACTTTTCTGCACCCTATTTGTTACATGAAGCATTTATAGATAAAAGACAAGAGCCTCAAAAAGTGCTTTTATTTATATTTATAAAATAGCTGCCCATAATAAGTGCTTTGTTACAGCTTCAGCCATCTGTTGTTAAAGTGCTATCAATATGGTATTGCATTTTCACCAGTGGATCAGGGACATCATGCTGAAAACGTACACACGTCTGGTACAATCTAAGTTTTGAAAGCAAACACGAAATTGGAGCATCCATTGACGAAAAGAGATTGTCTGACATCTCCTATCCCACGTAATCTGCCAAAAAATGCTGGAAAGCAATCCACATCCGGTCCACACAATGCAACAACAAAACAAAGTAACAAAGCAAAACACAAAAACAACAAAAAAAGCAAGGCTCATAAAAGCACTTGCCGACAGCATCTTGGTATTCTTGGCAGGCTGATTGAACACTCTAAATTGTACTTTGGTGTGAGTGTGAGCACGAATGACTGTATCTTTGTGCCCTGTGATTGGCTAGAAGGATGTCCCTCACCTACAGGCCAAAGACGGCTGCGATTGGCTCCAGCACCCTTGCGACCCGAGTGAGGATAAAGAACTTCAGAAAAATACTCTGAAGACAGACAATTGAACAGTAGAAATTTAGTGCTCCCCACCCACTTTCATTTACTCAGTTTTACCTATTTAAAATATTTTCAAACTGATCAGATAGATTACAACCGTCCTTTAACCAGTATTTTTTAACAATATTATATTATGCTTTCCATCTTCGCCTTGGAGCCTTCGCTTGTTACTCACCTCTCTTTTTCCCCTCCAAGAGTTCGGCTTTTGAACTCTTGAAAAAGGCCCTTGACTCTGTTGTTTACATTGCAGACATTCATGGCACATTGACATACATTTTGTTAATTAAAAAAAAACACATTCCAATCACATTTGAATTTGTGGAATGTTTTAGGATTTGGATAGCCAATTAATAATCTCTTGAAAATTAAAAAGTATTTGAATAAACATAGATGACATTCATGGATATTTTTGCATCAGGGATGGCAGTGGCACAGTGGTCGACTGGTTAGTAGGGCATCCCACAGTGCTGTCACACCACCACATTCTTCCAGCAATAACTTCAAAATAAAATCAAATGTTTTACAATAAACCTTTATTTAGCGAGATAAAGCTTATTTTAAAGTTGTTCTCACAGTGTTGGCAGTGTGTCACCCAAAGCATGAACAAGGGTTGATTTTTTCTCCAAACAACGGTTCACACCACATAAACAGTTACCAGAAACAAAAAAAATATTCCTCAAGATGTTTTTTTTTTTCCTGAAGCAATCAATTACTCAAGGACTCAATTTAGCCCTAATTCCAACATCTTGTAGGAAATGGACGTCGCCGTAGCATCTCTTGCCCAAGCTGCAATGGCCAAGCAGAGGGTAATAAGCTGTTGGCACCCCTTGCTCTGGCATGTGGAGCTGATGGCAGTGTGTACGTTGGAGACTTCAACTACATCAGGAGGATCTACCCATCGGGGAATGTTACCAGTGTGATGGAGCTCAGGTAAAAAAATAAATAAAGGTTTCAAATCTCAATCAAACCAGTTACATGTCAGTGCACACAAGTCATGATTGAAATGATTTCATCGCAGATGAGACATCAATCAGTACACGATGTACTTTTTTGTTGCAAGATTACTACGTTTGACAAAATACTGACTCACTGCGGCCCAGTGCAGGGTGGCCGACTGCCCTCCCGCCTCCAAAGCATTGTAAATTTTTCATAAGAAACTTTGTATTCTTCATTAACTAGCAGTGCAATACATACATAATAGAAGAAAAGAAACAAGTGTTGCCTATTTGCACAGGCAGTCCTCAGTGATGCCTGAGACAAAGTGAGTCACTGTTCTCAAACTTAGTCTAACACTTGACAGCAATACTGTCTAGTCTGAAAAATACAATACTCTGTAAATTGAAAGGTCCGTATGGATCAGCTAACATTTTAAAAAGACAAAAATGGAAAATACTGTACGTGATGTGAAAGGATACTTAACAAATAGAAGTGTTCACATTTGCCACCAACCTGTCACACTAAGCCATCAGGGTTTTTTCCCATTATTTTGTCTGTGGCGTAGCTGTTTTTAACATGTCATTTCAATATTTCATCTGTAGGTGTGAGAGAGAGGGTATTTTCACTGAGACACAAGAAATCCATTTGTTCTAAAATAGTGGTTCTTAACCGCTCAGTAGTCACACGATGACTGACTGAGGAAACTAGCAAACTACATTTTCTGCAGCACAATTTGGAGAAGCAATGTAATGTGATCATCTGTCTTAACCTCCCTGGCAGAGACTCCGTCGAACTCCTGAGATCAATTCACCAAACCCCTACGGTTCCGTCGAACGCTGGATAAGAATAACAGTTCTAAACCAATGCTATCAAACAAAAAATGAGCAATACAATGTGTTTTTTCACGCTGCTTAGATTACTCGACTCGTCAAGACAGCACCAATTAAAAAATAACAACAATGTAATTGCAAGTTGGTAATTCGGGTCATCGGTGATGTCAACAGAAAGATTGTGGGTAATGCTGTGGCATGGGTTGGTCCATGTGAGCAACAAAGTTTTGGGCATATTTCACCTATAAATACTTAATACGATGATAAACTCCTTTTCATGGCAGCATATCTGCGATAAACAAGTACAGTGATACCTCGGTTAACCCCTTGGCTTACGAACTTTTCGGTTTACGAACGTTAAATTTATGAACATTTTACCTTGGCATACAAACTTTTTTTTTCGGGATACACACGGAGCGCCGCAATGAGTGATGTGTCGTTCGCGAATGAGCCCGTTCCTTTTACAACAAAATGGCAGCAACAACAGTTTTTGTCCTGTATTATATATTGCATCAACCCATATTTACAAGTGTCCATTTTTTTTTTTTTTTTTCACATGTGATCATTGAGAGTTGCAAAGCCTGACAGCAGTCGGTAGTAACGAGCGGCGGTACCTTTCCTTCTTGCAGCGCGGGTGTAACAGTCTCTGGCTGAAGGAGCTACCCAGTGCTGTCAGGGTGGGCAGGAGGGGGTAGGAGGGGCTGTCCATCGTAGCCTTTAGTTTAGCTAGCGTCCGTCTGTTGCCCACCTCCTCCAGAGAGTCCAGCGAGCAGCCCAGGACAGAACTGGCCCTCTTGACAAGGCGCTCCTATGACTAACACTAATTACATCTGTTTCAGAATTTATTCATCTGTGCTTGTCTTCATTGTTGTAATTTGAGTTATATCTGAAGAAACATTTTAAGAAATAGCTTTAAAAAAGTATAAAAGTGTCTTCTGTAGTTTTTAAACTGTTACATGCAATGCATTGCTAATGTTCTAATTTGGAATGATACAAATTAATGATCCGTCTTCCGATTGTCCCACTGCAGGAAATTACAATTGTGTCTTCACATTGCAGCCATTATGCTCCGAGGATTTTGACATTTATGCGTACCTTTTCAGGGATTTATTTTAAGCAATAACCAACTGTTTTCTAATCCCTGTTTACTCTCTTTTTCTCCCTTTGCTTGCACTATTATAAGAAACAAAGATTTCAGACATAGGTAAGCGTGATTACTTACTTTTATACCATTACAAAAACAGAATCATTCAATTACCGTATTTTCTTGACGAAAAGGCACACCTTCAATGAATGACATACAGGTAACATCCGACTTACGACCGGGTTCCGTTCTGACAAAATGGTCATAAGTCAAACGGCCGTAGGTCGAAATCCATTCAAAATGGCCGAAGTGAGGTCTATACCAGTGGTCCCCAACCTATATATTTTCATGGACCGGCCGATGAATACAGCAAAATAAAATTATACCTACGTGACCTAGACAAGCGTTTTGACATGCGTCAAGAGTAAGTCATAGACGGATGTAATCTGGTAATTTTTCATTTTTCAAAATAAAACATAGTTCAGACTCAGATAATAAATAAAATTGGAAATGATGTAAATGGTTTATTCTTTCTGCGTGGCCCGGTACCAAATGACCCACGGACCGGTACCAGTCCGCAGGCCCGAGAGTTGGGGACCTCTGGTCTATACAACAGGATAGTATATAATGTCAATCTGTTATTTTTAAGCAACATTTTCTATTGAATTCTATTATTTACCAAACTGTTTGCAGTTCATTTATGAATGTTATAACTTTTAGTGTCATTTTTATCATTTCATATTTTATATGATCATTTTTAATACTGCATACATGTATGTGTAATGCATACCAAACTGTTTACTGTACCATTTATTGATAAATTTTATACTTACCTTTTAATGTCGGCGCACGTTCTGCTGACCCAAATAGAGAAGAATAAGGGACAGAAAATCACATTTGCATGAGTCCACAAACATTTTAGCGAGCTGCAATTCATTTAGCTCAGTTGAACAGCACCCATTTCTTCATACATAAAAAAACACCAACAAAACAAAAAAAAACATGATGCACAATCAGCGGAAAGTGGTCTCCCAAGTGCTCACACTTCAATGATCGTCTTGCAGCTCCTTTAAAATGTGCATTGTGTGCACCAATCTTATGTGTAGACTCTGAGTCCTTCTGTTGTGTAGACTGCGTACCTCTTGTGCGATAAATTTAGAGGGAAATGGGAAGCTGCCACCACTGGATGGAAAACAAGTCAGCTGTGTTCACACCCGATGGGTTAAAAACGGTGATTTTCTCTGGTTCATGGCTCTTTGGGGTGTTAGAAGATGGTAGTGAGACAACAGGAACCAGGATGTTGAACAAAAAAGAGAGCGAGCAGCCGCCCCCACACAGCTTATATACGACGGGAGTATGATATCACTTCAAACAGGCCTATCATCTACGAGGTAGAAGGGTGAAAGTTGATATCAGACTGAAATAAGAATGCTTAAGTAACAGTTCACACTACAAATATGTAAGGTTATAAGGTAAAGTACACACATATATACAGTAAAGTCTCGTTATATCGATATCGGATATATCGATAGTCCCGGTTATATCGATACTATTTCTATGCACGCACGGAGAAAATTACATGCAAACAGGGTCGGATATATCGATAGTCCCGGTTATATCGATATTTTTTCGGAATCCCTTGAATATCGATATAACGAGACTTTACTGTATATATAGAGTAACAACTTAGACTAAACTAGACAAATACAAATGAGTAGAAATAAGTAACATTGGATGTTTAAGGATGTGCATCTAAAATCGTTCAATCAAATCAACACCTACAATGGTACATAAAGGGACACACCCCTTCTTTCCGACCAAACTAGCAAAATACCAAAAGGTAAGAAAACTCCCCCCATGACAACAGTAAGACTGCTCTTTGTGCTAGACTTGGATTGGATTGGATTTGCCTTTATTAGTCTCGCAGTGGAGAAATTTACATTTCACAGCAGCAAAGTTATGAAAGAAATGAAAGTAGAAAAGCAAAACACAGGAGCTGCTGGAAAGGCAGCCACTCTCGCGGCGCCGTCTTGAAGTCAAAAGAACAAAAAAAAACAAGTAACAAATAACATGACAACACAAAGACACAGAGAGACATTCATTCTTAAGCACTTTCTGTACCCTCTTTGTTACATAAAGCAATGGGAATTAAAATTGGACGCAGATACTTCTCTTCTGTCCAATTCCTTTTAATTTCTTCATCGAGGCAGTATCTCTCTCAGTGGCAAATTTGTCAACCTCTGACAAATATTGACCAAAATCATATTCCAGCCGTATAAGGGAAAGCAGGGGAACAATCGCGGGCCACACAGAAACAAACAACCATTCACGCTCACATTCACACCTAAGGACAATTTAGAGTGCTCAAACATCATGCACGTTATTTGGGATTGTATGAGGAAACGGGAGGACCCAGAGAAAACCCACGCGGGCCCCGGGAACATGCAAAACCCACATTGGGAAGCCGGCTCAGGTATTCAAACCCGGACCTGTGCACTCTGAAGTTGACGTGTTAAACACTCGACCTCTGGGCCACTCCATCTTCAAAATAATGAGAGATATTTGCCAATCGTATTGATGCTTTTAAGCAATGAAATTTAATTCACGGGAGAGTATAAAATGGATTATTTTTTCATTTCCTTGTTAACTGCAAAATTTGAGGTAATAAGAATAAGAATAACAATCATCCTCATCATTGTCATTTTGCTTATCAGTGAATTTGAATTTGTTGTAATCTTTCTTTGCTTCTGACAATTTGGTGGCTCGCTACTTGAAGTCAGCACGATATATGAGAAGAGAATTGAAGAATGTTCTGCTGGAGTAGGTTACTTCACTTTCTGTTGTGCTTAAAATGTCAATGAGTGGGTCGGCCTTATACTTTCAGTCTATCTTGATCTCAAGCATCATGAGGCCTCATTTGTTCCATTAAGCTATCATGTTGAAAATATTTATCATGACAGAGAGAGAGAGGGATTAAAATGCTACCATTGATTTGATTGGGTCAAAATATACGGAAGAGGATTAGGGCCACCTAAGAAAAAATACATCAGGCACTTTAAAGAGTTTTGAGACTTTTTTTTTCTTTGCAAGCCCTAATCGTCTTGTGTAACAATGGCAGGGAGTTGTGATGTGAATGACTGTGTGTGTGTTACTTAAAAGAATAATTGCTTTATTTTAGACATTGACACACAAACTTTTAACAGAGACACAAACCTGGCAACTTATGTTTTTCCTGTATTTTATAGGGTTTTTTTTTTAGCATTTGAAATAATGGACGCACTACTATGACTTTTATACGGGAAAAAGATGTGAACCGATCTTAGAAAGACCATTTTGGCTCAAATCCAGTAGATCTCAACTGCTCTCAAATTTGTGTGTCAGGCTCTGAATACACACAAACGGACATGTACACACAAATGGACACGCTGTTTGTTGAGTTCATATCCATCGGTGTTTCTCCAGATAGATTTACCCCTCTTCAAATGTTGTTGGACAAAGTGAGGGAATTGAATCTACTGACATTATGCAACACTGTCCTAAACCAAATCTTTGTTGTCTTTATCCCACACTACCTCTTAGCAACAACCCTGCCCATCGGTATTATCTGGCCACTGATCCAGTGACAGGACAGCTTTATGTGTCAGACACCAACTCACGACGGATCTACCGACCAAAGAACCTCAATGGTGCCCGGGACCTTATCGGTCCGTTCAATTCTTTTTTACCTCCCGGCAGCATGCTGTTTCAGTCATTTCAAAGATAACATTCAGTAATGACTACATGTTTTAGATATACCTGTACAGAGACTTCTGTTGCCATTACGTTCATTGTGTGTGTGTGTGTGTGCGTATGTGTGTGTGTGTGTGTGTGCGTGTGCGTGTGTGTGTGTGTGTGTGTGTGTGTGTGTGTGTGTGTGTGTGTGTGTGTGTATGTGCGTGTGTGTTTTAAGGTAATGGGGAGGTTGTTGCTGGCACCGGTGAACAATGTCCACCGTTTGATGAAGGACGGTGTGGAGATGGAAGAAAAGCCAAAGAAGCTCAGTTACTGGGACCTAAAGGTACACTCACACATACATACAATTTTACATCTCTAAGGTTCCGCTGGATAATTTATATCAAGGAATGTCTAATGTATATTCTGCAAAAGGCTTTTACCTCTTCACAAACGTGTTCCTGCCTGACCAGAATTAATACAGGACTTCAAATTAAATTGTTGATCAATGAATTTCATTCCTTCGTTAATTCAGTTTGAATGTATATGAGTACCCATTCTTATTAAATTAATTGATTCTTGAAAACAAAATCAGAACTAAGCAGGTAGAGACATGTTTTCCATGTAAATAATTCATTACAAGCTCCCCCAAAATGTTTTATAAAGCATAAAAATGCATACAAAAATGTAAAAGTAGCACAATAAATGAGGGTGGTGGTGCATAATGTCAAAAGCAAAGAATAGAGAAAGGAATGAAAATGATAGTCATTTAACTTTTAACTGCGCCCTTCCTCAGATTTTTTTGCCTGGCCTTTTGGAATCAGAAAATCAGAATCAGAAAACCTTTATTCGTCCCACAATGGGGAAATTTGCAGTCCAAAGCAGCAATTTGAAAGGGGATGGGGTGGGGGGTGAAAGGATAGAAAACAAGATATTCTAAGCATAACAAAATAAAAATGTCAACTGTATACTGTGCAAATGTAAATGTGCAAAACCGTTTCGTAAAAAAAAAACTGTACATAGTGCAAGTATCAAGAAAGGCATATTGATATATTGCATCAACCCATATTTATTTACAAGTTTCCAGTTTTTTTTCCACATGTGATCATTGAGAATTGCAAAGTCTGACAGCAGTCGGTAGGAACGAGCGGCGGTACCTCTCCTTCTTGCAGCGCGGGTGTCATAGTCTCTGGCTGAAGGAGCTACCCAGTGCTGTCAGGGTGGGCAGGAGGGGGTAGGAGGGGCTGTCCATCATAGCTTTTAGTTTAGCTAGCGTCCATCTGTTGCCCACCTCCTCCAGAGAGTCCAGTTAGCAGCCCAGGACAGAACTGGCCCTCTTGACAAGGCGCTCCAGTCTTTTCCTGTCCCGGGTGGTGATGCTGCCTGACCAGCAGACAATTCCACAGTGGATGGTTAAAGCCACCACAGAGTCAGAGAAATGCCTTAGGGGTGACCCCTGAACTCCAAAAGACCTCAGTCACATGGAAAGCCATTTTCCAATGATGTTTGCTTTTGTTGGCTTTTAACAATCCTTTGAAAATGTCCAAGGCAAACATCAGTATAGTGAGCAAGCGCTGGTCTGCTTAACCCTTGCTCTGGGTGATTCACATTTATGTAAAATTATCGAAACACCTCATGGCCCGAGAGGAGAATGACGAGGACGCTTGCCTGGACACTAATCTATATATTTATTTATTTACACACATAGACGCATGTGTTATTGGGCCGGTCCCAAGCCCGAATAAACACAGAGGGTTGTGTTAGGAAGGGCATCCGACGTAAAAGCTAGGCCAAAACAAACATACGAATCAAACCTCCGAAGAACTGGACACTGATTCACTGTGGTGACCACTTGAAGGGAAAATCTGAAAGGAAAAGAAGAAGATAGACGCATGTGTGAGAGGTCCCTATTAGCCAATGGGATGCCAGCAAGATACCTGGCAATAAACAATGTCAGAGCAATTATAAGTATGTCGTAATCAAGAAACATGGAGCTGCAAATAGCAGTCCTAGTCCTATCCTGTGTTTCTTTTGTAACAAGAGGCAATACTTTCCTGTTGAGTCGTTTCATAACTTAAACTTTCTGTTTCAGTCATTACGGTATTATGCCTGCCCCAAAATGGCTCCTACCTGGAGACATCCTGTATTTACAATGTTATACCTCGCTGTTGGTTCAGTGAACTGTGTCAATGCTTTATTCAGTTTATGTTGAAGCTCTGAAAAAAAGGAGAGTTGTGGTGTTGTTTATTTAAAACACTTTCTTTTCTTCAATTTAACTCGAGAGGTGTTCATGACGACCTCTGAAAAACGTACATTATTGTTTACTTCAATAAAAGTATGAAAATTTAAAATGATGCATCAAAACACAAAATCAAGCGAGGAAATCACAAAATAAATTATATAGCCCCCCACTCAGTTGCCATTCCTTTCACAACTTTGCTGCTGTGAAATGTAAATTTCTCCACTGCGAGACTAATAAAGGCAAATCCAAACCAAACCAATTTCCTTGGGCATATTTCCCACAGAATGATCAGATATCAGTAAAATGTAGGTAACTGGAGTGTCACAAAAATATTTATTTATTCTTTTGCTGTGTATTCACAAACAACAAGGAAATCACAAGACATTCTCGAAGGGAATTTATTTTTTCATTAATTTATTCATTCATTCAGTCATTCATCCTCCGGACAGCTGTAACCTCATGACGGTCGTGGGGCTTGATGGAGCCTATCCCGGCCGTCTTCGGGCACTCGGTGGGTCGAGACCCCGAATTGGTTGCCGGACAATTGCAGGGCATACAGAAACAAACAAACAACCATTCGCTCTCACACTCAAACCTCGGGACGATTTAGAATATATTTTGTGATTATATATGATATGATATCATATGATATGATATGATATGATATGATATGATATGATATGATATGATATGATGTATGTCGACTTCACAGTGCAGAAATTGTAGGTTCTATCCTCGTTCCAACTACCAGCTGTGTCGAGTTTATATGTTCTTACCAGGCCTATATTTTTACGAATTCAAAAAACACATTCATTAAGAACCACTGCTCCTGGATCTCTTTGGACATGTCCTTTCGATAACCTGCAATTTCTGGCTTTGTGTGTTTGTGGTCGTGGTTGAAAAATGTTGAGGGTCCCATTGCAGGAAAGCAGAGAGGCAAGACATGAATGCAATGTGTAGCAATTACAATACAACATAAAACAGATTAAATACATAATAAAGTGATTCAAAGACTCACCACAATGTGAAGTAAGGAAATATGACACTAAAACAACAATCCACAGACAAATCGATGACCTCAATCTTATCGAATTGAAGAGAACTTGAATCACACTTGGTAAAGACAGAGGTGTCTGGAAAAAGGTGATTGGAATGCTCAAATAACGATGCTCATGATAACCTGTTGAGATGAAAAAAAACAGGCTAGGCCTGACCAAGGGCACAGGAAAACATGGCAGCATGAAACAAAACTTCAATTTCATCTGAAATAAAAATACGGATTATGAGATAATTCAGCAGGGAGACATTCGGTAGATATCCGAATGCCCACAACACCTTACCTGGCTGGTCAATGTAGAGGAGCAGTGGTGCATGTCTGAGCCCCTCCCGGATGACTGAGTATCTCACTCTATTTCCAAGGGAGAGAGCCCAGACGTGCCATGGAGGAAATTCATGTTGGGCTCTTATAGCCATGATCTTGTTTTTTTAGTCACAACCCACTGATCGTCACCAAAGGTGAATTTGGGAACATAGATAGACTGGGAAATGGAGAAATCTTTCAACTCTGCTACTTGGCCACGATAGGCCGACAGAGACTTTCATCGCTTCAGATGTTGCAAAGATCTGCCTGACGATCTCTTGCTCCATTCTATGCTCACTCATGTACTTATACCCAGTGTCTGAAATTCATGACAAAAAGTTAGCGGACACCCGGGCAGACAACTCTGAAAAGTTGCCTGCCCGGCCATAAAGTTGCAATAAGACGACTAATCACAACAAAAAAAAACATTGTTGTAAAGTATAAAGGATTTTTTTAATTAAGGAAGTACCTACCTCAGATGCTCCCTTGCTTTATTTATGGTAAATATCCCTTGCTGAAGTTTTTGCTCCAGTTGTCGTTTGTCGTCATGGTGCACAATGCAATGTTTGCGTTGTGCGTTGTGACTATACCGTCACTGTAAAGTGTACTTGAAAGTTTTGAAAGATGCTTAGAAAGAGGAGTCCATGTGGCTTGTAGTGGTTTGCTTGTAGCTTCTGCTTTTTTGAATAAAACGTTTGATTTGAAAAAAATGTGTTTGTGTTTTTTTGTTTTGTTTTTTTTTTTCTTGAAGAAGTTGTCAGCCACCCGGGGCGAGGCGTTTTGAAAGTTGTACGCCCGACGTAAAAGTTGTATGCCCCGGGCCTCCGGGCAGACGTTATTTCAAACACTGTTATACCGAGTTAAAAAGTATTCTTCTTGTTATTTTCAGAACAGACATTAAAATTGTTGGCAGCATTGTGTGATGCACAACCACATGGCAAAGCCAAGACAAATGCACCAATTTTATTCATAAATATTCCCAGGTCATATGGAAAATGTTCCAAATATGACCTCAGAGTCCAAACATGGTGGGCGAAGACAATGCAGCAGCCATAGTTTGTGGTTTGTTTTTTTTTGCAGAGAAAAGACAACATGAAAAGAAAAGACATTGGTCAAAGCAGTGGATACAGCGTGAACACAGACTTTCTTTTGTGACATGACTATTTTGATTTTGGATTCCCCACCATCATTCCCCCTTGCTCATCACCTCGCTTTCTGATTGGCTGCACACGACACGAGAAGTCACACCAAAACAATCCAGCGTTTTCAATATCCCAGATTTCAGATCAGAGTCACCCAAACATCCGACCTTCCAGGCAGTCACCACACACGGCAAGATTTGCTAAATGTATCTTTTTGGGTAATCAGAAAATCTTTACAATTGTCGCGATGTGCAGTGAAAGGCACGAGTGGCTGTAAGGAGCTGATGACATTGTACATGTCCTTTTCTGAGATGAAGAAAGCAAATGACGACAGCAAACATGTCTAATGTGCTGTGCTTAGGTCATGGTTTTTTTCTTTCTCTACAGGGATAGCAGTTGATAAAAATGGTTTGATCTACTTTGTCGATGGGACGATGATCAGAAAAGTGGACCGCAACGGAATAATCTCCACAGTGTTGGGAAGCAATGACTTAACATCAGCACGACCTCTGACCTGTGATACCAGCATGCACATAAGACAGGTGACATGACACTATGTGCACTGCACCGTGATATGTAAAAATATGAACATTTAACCATTACCTGGTCGCCAAGGCTGTATTGGGTTTCTCAAGGGTCCAGACTTGGGCAGCCCTACACTATCCATACTGTGTGTCTGGGAAGAACATGTTATAAAAAGCATCAGAGGTTGTCTGAGATAAAACTCTCCAGCTTGACATCCCAATATCCAGGTTCGTTTGGAATGGCCCACTGATCTCGCGATCAGTCCCATGGACAATTCCATCTATGTATTGGACAACAATGTTGTGCTGCAGATAACTGAAAATAGACAGGTATTGTTTCCGACTCAGGTGGAAAGAAAGCACCAACTTAATGTGTTTATTTCTTAGAACGTAATTGAAGAATACTGTTTGTGTGTGCGTTCAGGTTCGCATTGTGGCAGGCCGTCCCCTGCACTGCCAAGTCCCTGGGATTGAATACACAATGGGAAAGAATGCCGTTCAGACCATGCTTGAGGGAGCAACAGCCATTACATTGTCCTATAATGGCATTCTCTACATCACAGAGACGGACGAAAAGAAACTGCATCGCATTCGACAGGTAACCATTTTATGTTTAGCTAGTCACATGAATGGCTAGTAACGATATATATACATATATATATATATATATATATATATATATATATATATATATATATATATATATATATATATATATATATATATATATATATATATATACAGTAAAGTCTCGTTATATCGATATTCAAGGGAGTCCGAAAAAATATCGATATAACCGGGACTATCGATATATCCAACCCTGTTTGCATGTAATTTTCTCCGTGCGTGCATAGAAATAGTATCGATATAACGAGACTTTACTGTGTATATATATATATATATATATATATATATATATATATATATATATATATATATATATATATATATATATATATATATATCCTTCCATCCATGCATCCATCCATCCATCTTCTGCCGCTTATCCGGGGTCGGGTCGCGCGGGCAGCAGCTTCAGTCGGGAAGTCCAGACTTCCCTCTCCCCAGCCACTTCTTCTAGCTCGTCCTGGCAGATCCCGAGGCATTCCCATGCCAGCTGGGAGACATAGTCTCTCCAGCGTGTTCTGGGTCGTCCCCGGGGGCTCCTGCCAGTGGGGCATGCTCGGAACCCCTCACCAGGGAGGTGTCCTGGGGGCATCCTAATCAGATGCCCGAGCCACCTCATCTGGCTCCTCTCGATGTGGAGGAGGAGCGGCTCGACTTTGAGCCCCTCCCGGATGACCGAGCTTCTCACCTTATCTCTAAGGGAGAGCCCGGACACCCTACGGAGAAAAATCATTTCGGCCGCCCACCAACGGAGCCTACTCACCACCAGGTGGTGATCAGTTGACAGCTCCGGCCCTCTCTTCATTCGAGTGTCCAAAACATGAGGCCGAAAATCCGATGATACAACTATAAAGTCTATCATCGAACTGCGACCAAGGGTGTCCTGGTGCCACGTGCTCATATGGATACACTTATGTTTGAATAAAGTGTTTGTTATAGACAATCCGTGTCGAGCACAGAAGTCCAATAACAAAACACCTCTCCTGTTCTGATCAGGGGGGCGTTCCTCCCAATCACGCCCCTCCAGGTCTCACTTTCATTGCCCACATGGGAAGTGAAATCGCCCAGCAGAACAAGGGAGTCCCCTGTTGCTTTCTGACTTGTAATGTCTTACGAAGCTGAGGCATCACATTATCGTTCATCATGTTGATGATTCTCATAGCCAGAGTCTTTAGTGGATGGAACTGTTCGATAAAAGCCTGCACATCATTCCAGTTTGCCAACATTGCTTTGATGAGCTCACTTGATCACTTAGTGCCACTTAGCAGGTTTTTTTTGACGACGATACTAGTGTAGCGTGTTCTTCCGGAAACAAATTTGTTGTGTGTTCTACATACTTAATAAATAAAGCTGATTCCTCCTCGCCCTCAGATGTTCTCGAACCATCCATTGCTGGCTTTAAAATCCTCAATAAGCGCCGAACTTCCAGGTTGCCGCATGGTGATTTCAGCGTGAATTAGCCATGCTTTCTCGCATATAATTGCTTTACACACGATGTCGCCGGATAACTGCTTTTTGTTAATCCAAATTAACAGTAGTTTTTCAACTTCTTCGATTGCCCGAGACCGTTGCTTTGACATCACGGAAACACCTTTTGCAACAGACCTTTGATGGCTTCTCTGTTGCGGAGAATGGTAGCAATGATTGACTTAGCATAGCCGTACTGGGCCACTAAATCACACAAACGCACACCTCGTTCGTGGTTTCCAATTATCTCCTTCTTCTCCTCGACAGTGATTTTGTTTTGTGTCTTCTTCGGCTGAAAACAAGCCTGTGGTGCGATCTTTTTTGGCCCCATAATAGCAAAATCGTCTGCAAATAGCTCATCGGAGGCGATCGACGTGTGAATTCAGAGAGAGGGGGTGTGGAAAGGTGCGCCGGCTGGAGCGCTGTTCAGCCGTGTGCTTCCGCCGAAGTTCCGAAGATTACTCCGCCATATCCGAAGACCACTCCGCCAGCCGTGGTGGGTGTGCATCGCGAAAAGTAGTGTGTATTTCAAGGTTTAATTTTCATAAATTTGACGTTCGTAAACCGAAAAGTTCGTAAACTGAGGCCCCACTGTATATATATAAACGTCTTGACATCGTGGAAGCTCATATCAGGCATCATTGTGACTAAGATAAACAGACACAGGGATCAAACCATGAGCAAAGCACAGAAAGGCATTGGTAAAGATACCACGGGCACCAAACATCAGCTTTTGAATGACACAACTGTTAGGGTCATTAATAAAGAAGGAGGAATCAAAAGTAAAAACAAAAAGAATCTTTAATCTATTGGGACGGCACAAAATGTAAATGCCTGACCCCAAGGGGCAGGCAGAGGAGGAGAGCGTATATCGTTCGTATATCAAATTGCAACAGTCGCACAAGACTGCAAGACAATCACAATCTATGGGTGGGGGTGTTACGTGCTCCTCCCTCCTGGAGAGGTCAGCGATGTGGGGTGAGGGTAGTTCAGTCATTCCTGTTCCTCTCTCCTCCCCTTTGGAGGACACATGGATACCACCTCAGAAATGGAGCTATGATCAGTCACCTCCTCTACATGGATGACATAAAGCTGTATGCTAAGAGCAAAAGGGACAGAGACTCCCGGATCCACACAACCAGGATCAACAGCAGTGACATTGAGATGTCATTCGGGCTGGAGAAATGTAGTCGGATGGTGACTAAGAGTGGCAAGGTAGTCCACACCAAAGGGGTCTCACTCCCTGAAGGAACAATAGCAGACATTTGAAACAGCCACATACCTCGGTATACCACAAGCCAATGGCAACCTCAAACTAGCAACAAGGAAAGTTGCTATGGCCAAATACCGCGAATGGGTGAGGCAAGTCCAAAGAACCCAGCTCAATGGCAAGAACAAGACCTGGGCAATAAACAGCTATGCCCTGTAGTGATCAGAGAGCATGCAGGAATAATCAGGTGGACAAAGGAAGAGATTCAAACCGAGGATGTTAAGACCTGAAAGCTCCTCACGTGAAGGATTCCATCCAAATCTGCACCCCGATACTGTGCAGCCGCAAGGAAGGAGGCCGGGGAATCGTGAGTGTGAGAGCCACTGTCCATCATGAAACATCCAAATACCATGAATACATCAAAGAGAAGGCTCCAATTGTGTGTGTGTGTGTGTGTGTGTGTGTGTGTGTGTGTGTGTGTTGCGTGTGTGTGTGCATATGTGTGTGTGTGTGTGTGTGTGTGTGTGCATGAATACACCCCTGGGGTATGAATAATTTTGGGATTGAATGAATTGCTATGTGCAATATTGAGAGGGCTACGCTGAGCTCCGAATTGTTCATACCATCGATCCATCCATTTTCGTACCGCTTATTTCTCATTAGGGTCGCAGGGGGTGCTGGAGCATATCTCAGCTGTCTTCGGGCACGAGGCGGGGGTCACCCTGAATTGGTTGTCAGCCAATCACAGGGCACACAAAGACGTACAACAATCACTCTCACACTCACACCTAGGGACAATTTGGATTGGTCAATATGCCTGCTATGCATGTTTTTTGAGTGTGGGAGGAAACCAGAGCACCCGGAGAAAACCTACGCGTATATAATTGTTCTTGACTGTACATCTATTTCGTTGCACATTCTCACTACAGTTGACTTTATGAGGAGCCGTAGGAAACAAATAATGAACAAGCAAGTAGCGTGGAGAGAGAGAGAGAAAGAGAGAGAGAGAGAGAGAGATAGAGATAGAGAGAGAGAGAATTTATACTGACATAAATTGATTATTTCGATATTGTTTTCAGTTCTGCTTTTCACTCAGGAGACTTTCATTTCAGCTCACTTAGTAAACTGTGTGTTCCTAGGTGTCAACTGATGGAGAGATTACCTACCTTGCTGGAGCACCGGCAGATTGTGACTGCAAGGTAGATAAACCACTCAATTTCTTAGTTCATATATCGCCATCTGTTGTTTTACATGTCTCCCCCAAAAGCCTTTAGTTGTATTGTTATTTAATTGTCTGTCTTATTTACCATCTCTTTGATCTACCTCCTACAGAATGATGCCAACTGTGACTGTTACCAAATAGGAGATGGTTATGCAAAAGACGCAAGACTTAATTGTCCTTCCTCTTTGGTAGTATCCCCGGATGGAACATTGTATGTGGCCGATCTCGGAAATATCCGCATCAGGGCAATCCAGCGCAACCAACCTCTTACTGGTATGGAGTCATGGAGTCATAGAAATTAGGCCTCTTGTGGATACCCTTAGTGTGTGTAACACATGCATTAATTTGATCCCAATAATGTTATGCCTTAACCAGTGCCTCCAACGAAATTGAGGTAAAATGTTTGAAATAAACATATTCATGTGTGTCCTCAGGCTCTTTGGCATCCGGTGCCAGTTGCTATGAAGTGGCCTCTCCGGCCTCCCAGGAGCTCTATGTGTTTGATTTAAATGGAACTCACCAATTCACACTCTCCCTGGTCTCGGGAGACTATAAATATAATTTTAGTTACAAGTAGGTGTGGCTAATGAGATTTGTAAGCTTCCACTCCTCATCGTTTCCCCCGAGCAGTCACATAATTTACCATTTTGGCTTTTTTCTTCCAGCAACGAGGAGGATTTAACCGCTGTGACTGACAGCAGTGGCAACACCCTCCGCATACGTCGAGATACCAACAGGATGCCTGTACGTGTTGTTTCTCCTGACAATCAAGTGAGTTAAGACCTTTCACAAAGAGAAACTACTCAACTATGTTTCAAAAATATTACAAGAATATGGTATCTCAACAATATGAAACTACACGAGGAGATTATTCACAAGTCCATATTTACTCATGTTTAATGTTTAGGTCATCTGGCTGACCATCGGAACAAATGGTGGTCTGAAGTCTCTCACAGCTCAGGGTCAAGAGCTAATCCTATTGAGCTACCATGGCAACAGTGGTTTACTAGCAGCCAAAAGCATCCAAATTGGCTGGACCACATTCTATGAGTGAGTAGAATTGTGATTGCTTTTTGTGAAGCCCATGACTTACCACACATAGAATGCACATCTGAAAAAGTGTATGCATTCACATTAAATACTACTTTTCCTATTATTTTTTGCCAAGCACGGCTTCCTGATGGGTACGCTTAAGCAAGCCAGATGTTTGTGGCCAATCACATTTTATTGTAGTTGATAAAAACACTTTGGATGTTTCCAGCGACGTATGGTGATGGTCATGGGTGGTGAGGCACTGACGTCATCACAATCAGATTTACAAACATATGAACTTTACAGAGTAGCTTATTCACCATTTGATTGGCAACAGTTAACATGTTTTGTTTAAAATGTCATGTCAGCATTCATTAGATAAACTGTAGCATAGAAAAAAAAATATATTATCGTGTTACCTTTACTTATAAATGAAGTCCATGCGCCGCTTCTTCTGAAGAAAGGCATCGATACCTTCTTTGTAGAAGCCTTCCCTATCTTTCTTCCATTTTGAATGTCTCTCTATTTCTTTCAATTTAGATATGTAATCCTCCATTCTAAAAATAAGGACAAGCAATACGAAAAAATGAATGGATGGTTGCACTTCACTTGCTAACTGTTTACTGTAGCTTGCTGTCACTGATTCCATTCTGCAGCCGAGGAGGCACAAGAAGAATTTCTGTAATCACCAGCGCCCCCTGTCATGAGGCAGGAGAACTGTGTGCCTCACCTATGCACACAGTTTTGATAAAAATAAAATAAAATTAACACTGTAGTACAGTGTTTATAATGTACAGTGACTGTACATTATATACACCAGCTAAAGTGTAGAAATTTCGTTCATATACTAAAAGTGTTTGAACACTGATAGCGATATGCAGAGGGACAGCAATGCGGTCTCACTGCAGAGCAAGCCAGCACAGTTAGCATAGTCATTGCGCAATCCATGATGCTGCCTCACCGCTCGTCTCTACTTAGTATGTGACCGTTAAATGTGAAAATTCAGCAATTTTGAGAAAAAAATCCAAACATGGTGAAGTTAAATGGAAAAGAACTTTAAAGTACAAATCACTAAATAAATATAACTGTTTAATTTATTTTTTCATTTGATATTTCCATGATGACATGTGAGGCATGACCTCACCTGCCTCCCCTGACTGCACGTCACTGGATGTTTCACTCCCAACCCTTTCCACCCATCTTCCTCTTCACTGTGCCTACAGCTATGACAGTGAGGGTCGTTTGACGAATGTTACCTTTCCCACTGGTGTGGTTACCAATCTCCACGGTGACATGTCGTCGGGGGCTGTTGCTGTGGATATTGAGACGTCAGGGAGAGACGAGGATGTTTCCGTAACAACCAACTTGTCATCAATCGGCTCTTTCTACACTCTGGTGCAGGGTAAGGAGATGAAACTTGATGGCTTGGTTTTGTAGATATAGTCTACTCTACTATTCATTTTGAAATGCGTTATGTCGTGACCTGAGGTCATTGAATGAATCAGAATCGTGGAATTTGGCACGTGTTGGGACATTCCTAGCAACGGCCCAGTCGCAGTATTTTTCTGGATTGTTTTCATCATCTAGTATGTACAACACCATTCATTTTGGCAGTCTTCTTTTCCTTTCGGCTTTTCCCTGCAGGGGTCGCCACAGTGAATCATCCTCCATCTAACCCTGTTTTGTGCATCCTCTTCTCCCACACCAGCTACCTTTATGTCCTCTTTGACAAACTCCATAAACCTCCTCTTCGGTCTTCCTCTCGGTCTCCTGCCTGGCAGTTCAAGGCTCAGCATCCTTCTCCCGATATACTGGCTCTCTCTCCTCTGGACCAATGTTCCCTCTAATTTTTCATGTGTCTGAGCAGACACACAAGCTCCCTGAGCACACTGAGGACCACTGTGAGTAACATCAGATGTGTACGCTGTGGCCACCAGTATCACGCCAGTATCACGGCACGTATGGGCAGGACACATTTGCGCCGTTCTGCTCCGATTGGCTGCGTAGCATACGTGAACTGTACGGCATTATTGGCTGGATACCTGTCACTCATTGACTTACATTGCAAAATGTGCGCTGCATAGATGTTCATGTGCGTTGAGTATGTGCAAGCAGTGCGCGATTGTGCGCGCGTGCGCGATTGCGCACGCGCGCAGCTTAGAGGCAACATTGCTCTGGACATGTCCAAACCATCTCAGTCTAGCCTCTCTGACTTTCTCTCCAAAGTCTCTAATGTGAGTTGTCCCTCTGATATACTCATTCATGATACTATCCAACCTGGTCATTCCCAAAGGAAACCTGAACATCTTCATCTCTGCTACCTCCAACTCTGCTTCCGGTCTTTTCTTCAGTGGCACTGTTTCCAGTCCAAGCATCATGGCTGTTGTATCACCAGCGTTTTATACACCTTTCCTTTTATCTTAGCTGAAACCCTTCTTTCACAAATCACATCTAACATTTTTCTCCAGCCGTTCCAGTCTGCTGGGACACGCTTTTTCACCTCTTTTCCACAATCTCCAGTGTTATACTGGTTGCCCTCTCCCCGGCCTTACACCGCTCTCTGCGGCCGTCTCCGGCGCTGACGCGTCCGACCTGCCACCTCGCCTCGAACAAACTGTCTCAAAGAAGCGGCGCCGCCGGCGC
The DNA here is from genome assembly GCF_051943395.1 of Hippocampus bargibanti. Taxonomy (NCBI): domain Eukaryota; kingdom Metazoa; phylum Chordata; class Actinopteri; order Syngnathiformes; family Syngnathidae; genus Hippocampus; species Hippocampus bargibanti. The sequence continues at coordinate 2,141,625 of NC_142743.1, read as the reverse complement.
GTGGTCGTTGCGGCGGTGGACACTACCCCCCGTGTCATCACACGGTCGATTGCTGTGTGAGAGTGAGATGCTGGCTGGCTGGCCATAATTGCTGTACGCATTGCCTGGCTTCTAGCGTGTTGAGAAATAGGGTCTGGCAGTCGTGGTCATAAGTACTGGTGGTCGTAAGTAGTGCCGGTCTTAAGTCGGATGTTACCTGTACTGGAGTTTATATTCAATTCAATTCAATGAATAAGGATTTAACTAAATCCAAATCCACAGTTCTGGTCAAATTCTGCTTACCATCTCTCCTTCCATTCATTTCAGCCACGATTCACTCCTCGCTATACACAGGAATCTTCCCTGTCCCCCTCAAGCCTGGATCTGATCCCAATGACTTCAATAACGTTCGCCCCATTTCTCACCTTCCTTTTATTTCCAAAATCCTTGAATACGTTGTTTCCTCCCATCTACACTCTCACCTCTCCCAGAACGATCTCTATGAAGTGTGTAAGCTCTCAGTCGTACAGGCGTGGTCCATCAATGAAAGGTTTCTTCAGCCGTCATCTGTACTTCTTTGAAGGTGTCGGACATTTCGCTTCTTATCGAAGATGCTTCGTCAGCGAACTGACGAACAGCGAACAGCCCAGTAAACACTGTCTGCACTCTTCACTTCTCAATACCTTTCATTTTCAGCATCATCTCTTCCTATTTCTTTTCTGAATATCCTCACCAGGATTTTCATCTTCTGCCCAGAAGATCACCGACGACGGCTTCTTCTTTTCCTTTCAGCGTTTCCCTTCAAGGGGTTGCCACAGCGAATCAGTGTCCTCCATCTTCAGAGGTTTGATTCGCATGTTTGTTTCGGTCTAGCTTTTACATCGGATGCCCTTCCTGACACACCGTCTGTATTTATTCGGGCTTGGGACCGGCACAATAAGACACTGGCTTGTGTCCCTTTGTGGCTACAGAACAAGCAACTCGATGAACTTAATAAAGATGAAGATGCTCAGTAAAAGGGTCCCAAACACAAAATGGTCATCGGCACAGCAGCAAAAAGTAACATTATAAAAACATTTATCATCTGGCATTACAAGATTAGTAGACTCTGAGAGACGTGCTTTATTCATTTTCGTTCTCTTATGATTACATTTTGATTAAACATTCGTGCTTTATTGATTTTAATTGCCTAATTATTAAATTGTGATTAAATATGAAACCTTAACCCGAGAAAGTGGGGGATAATAGACCACAACTACACGGATCAAAAATATCATCAGAAGCAAACAGTTTTTGCTGTGTTTTGTTAGAATATTTTGCAAGCATTGCTAGTTAGCCTTGGTTGGCTAACTAAAATATACCAGAAAGATCCAATTTAAATTCCCGTTAAATTGCCTGTTGCTGTCTCAGCTCAATCATCTGCTAGTTTGTCAAGATGGTGCAGACCCTTTCTTAACACTTTTCTTCATCCTCGGGACATACCCGCACACGCACGCACTAGTGGCACGCATTAGTGCCGTAAGGTCAAGAGAAAAATAATTAAAAGGGCTCGTGGGATGTTAATACCAACTCTGTGTTTCATTAACAGGTTCATCGAAGGCAGTCAAAATTAAATGAACTGTTTTCTCTCCTCTTTGTTCATCTGCTTATTATGCTTATCTCTTCCTTTTCACACAGCACATTATCAATCTATTATTTTTTTATTAATTAAGAACTATATTTTGTAAGTCATCTTTATGAGAATTACATGTCCCTCCCTCTACCTTCTTCCATAGACCAGCTTCGAAACAGCTACCAAGTGGGTAATGACCATTCTCTTCGGGTCATCTATGCCAATGGGATGGATACACATTATCAGACAGAGCCTCATATCCTGGCAGGTAAGAGCACATGACACCACACGTTGGGAAAGGGAACTTCTAGTGCAGGGGTGTCAAACTCATTTCACATCATAGGCCACATATGTCCTCGGTCGATGTGAAGTGGGCCGGACCATTAAAATTATACCATATATGCTATGAATAACCAAAATACAGATACTTGTTGAAAACACATGAAGCACAAAGGTTTCCCACGCATCTCTGTAAAAGAATATGACGTGGTCCATTTTTCATAGAGAATTCTACACTCCTTATCTACTTTTCACCGTTTGGATAATGACATTTTGGCTAATGAGGGTGATGAAACCGCGGTTGAAAAAGCACCACCCTGCCCCTAGTTTGAATTGCATCTCATTAAAAATATCAAAGTCAAAATCAAAGTAGCTTTATGAACTCTGTGTCGTTCGTGCATTTTTTCCACTTTTAAATTGTCTTGCGGGCCTGATCAAACTTACTTGGGGGCAAGTCCCGGCCCGCGGGCCGTATGTTTGACACCGCTTTCTAGTGTTACTATACGATGACTGCATGATGATTTACATCTGAAGTGTTCAAGTCTGGGGCGAGGGTAGGGGTCGGCAGACGGGGCTCGTGGGCCACATGCAGGTCTTTGGCGCCACCTAACGGCCTTTTTGTGGTTTAAAAAAAATGAAAATGGAAATATGGTAGAAGGAAATGTATTTGTATTATTTTTTTTTTGTGGTTTTCAAAAAAAAATGAAAATGGAAATATGGTAGAAGGAAATGTATTTGTTTTAATGTGGTTTCTGTAGGAGGACAAACATGACACACACATTCTAAACATTTTCCAATGCTGTAAAAATGTGGAGTGCGCTAAGTTTCAATGTTTGCAAACATTGCCTCGAGGATGAGCGCACACCTTAATGATATTACTGTTGTTTGCAAAGACAACCGTTCAATTGTCAGTCATATTCTCATTTCGTAACGCTTTTCACCATAACTTTTGATGTCTTTTTTCTGAGAGAGGTATTTACCGGCAGGAATCCAATCAAAGACAAGATCTGTGTGTGTGCTTCTTTCTCTTCTGACAACCCACGGCAATACACTGTTATGACTCAAAAGCATGTATTTTCCTTCTGGAAGATGGCCACGCATGTTTTTTATGTGCCAGTTTTTTTTTTTTTTTTTTTTGAATCCTCAAAATAAAAGTTACATGAAAAAGCTATTATCTTCATTAAATTTCGATAATTTCAAAGCAACGAAACATACTGTAATTCATTCATGTTGCAATGAAGTTACATTTGAGGAGGCATCCTTGAACAGAGTAGTCACGTGGTGCGTCATTCTCCTCCACATTTCATTTAATTTAATCATGAAGGCTCATTATGTATTTGGAAACAACTTTTCATTTTGAGAGTAGGCTAACAGCTAATATGGTTGTCCACGTACAGCACTTTGTCTGTTTGAAAGTGCTCTATAAATACAGTTAATTCGAGTTGAGAATATACTCTAGATATATATTCTATTTTAGGATTTTAAATTTTTGCAGCTCCAGACAGATTTGTGTTTAGTTTATTTTCGTTGGTGAAATGTTGCTCTTTTAACATTTTGGGTTGTTGACCCTGGACAAGGGCAACATACAATAAAAGGCTTCTCATCTTAAATTTACTGAGGTAAACTTCATCCTGGTCCAGTATACTGAATAGTTGTTCCGTTTCTGTGTTCCCTGCAATTGGCTGGCAACCGATTCAGGGTCTCGTCCGCGTACTCTTCTCCCCATTAAATCTTTATGCATTATCTGTAGGAGTGTGCCACACTGCTCCCTTGGAGTGCAAGATGTGCACAACAAAAGAATCAGAAAGCATTTAATCGTCCCACAAATGGGGAAATTTGCAGAAGCAGTATCAGGAAGGGCATCAGACGTAAAAGCTTGGCCAAAACAAACATGCGGATCAATCCTCTAAAGATGGAGGACACTGATTTGCTGTGGCGAAAAGCCGAAAGGAAAAGAAGAAGAGTATATGCATGCAAGTTATGACAGAGTTTGCAGTACTGTAATATGTTTATGTACAGTTGTACATGTCACCTTCATCTTCCATGATTTGGTGTGTATTTAATCGTCTAAAACCTCCCAAAAAGACTCTTGGAGCCAGATGCTAAACCTAGCAGGTAGTTCGCCATTTTACTGTAACGTTCATCATTGCCAAGACTACAAAAGATGCTGTCACCTGACCTATATTGTTTTATCACCTCAAAATGTTGTTTGAGAAGAGACTAATTCAGGACTGAAGAAATCTAAAAACAAATGTTTCATTGTTGTGGTAGCCCCACCTACTGGCTGAGGGTGCTTCCTCCCAGGACACATACATTTACACGAGCTGACGTGTCTTTACTGGAGCTCAGGCTTACTTTCAGAGGGTTAGGGCAACGCTGCCACTTTCTTTTGGACGGCGGTCCCTGAGGCCGTGGGTTGTCATTCCTCTCAGCATGCATGACCTCTCAAATTCTTATCTTTTTATACAGATCTTCCAACCACACTCCAATATATTGTGCAGGTGTAACTCATAAGTTTATAATTCAGAATCTGACCAGTGTTGGCATGATGTGTCTCTCTCAAAATGCAGGTGCCGCCAACCCAACTGTCGCACGACGCAACATGACGCTACCAGGAGAGAATGGACAAAATCTTGTGGAGTGGAGGTTTAGGAAGGAACAGACACATGGAAAAATCATTGTCTTTGGAAGAAAGCTAAGAGTGAGTAGCATTCAAAATGACATTACTCACAGAAGTCTTTGGCACAGTCTGTTGCTATACAGAGTTGTTATACACTCTGCCAAAATGAAAACATTTTCTTTGTCGACTGAATGTTTTTTTTTTCCTAGCAACGTCTGCATCTGATACACAACTTTGAAGATAGGACCTTTTGTTTGTCCATCTACGTATTTTCTCCTGTGCACATCCTGTTCCAAGTCTTAGATTACACCTCGAACAGGTTCCAAGTCAATCACAGGGCACATATAGACAACCAACCATTAAAGGACAACCGACGCCCCGGACAAGTTGTGTCCATAATTTGTAAAATCACTTCAAATGACTTCTACGGAGCATATTTTACAAAGATTCCACCACATATAGCTATTCTTTACGTTTTAAGACTCGCACTGAAGATTCAGGAAGTCTTGTTTTCGAGTTGATGACGATCCCCACGTGATGTCACGTTTGGAACGCCTCTGACCGAGAAAGCGACACACAAAGCATTTTGCAGTACTTTGTTTGGTCTGAAAACTTCGTGTTGATCCGTGTTGATGGCGAAATTAGAAGGAAAACACATAAATAACGCCATGGTGAATCGTTGTGTGTTGCACCACGAAAACTATTTGATATTCGCTGACAAAAATTCCCAGCAGACAAATCAGCGCATTTCCAACGGAGCTTGGGAGCCATCTTTTGTATATTCTGGGTGCTACATTACTGTCATTGACGGCTCGAATTGACATGGGAGGACTCCTTTAATCGATTGCAAACATTTATGCTTTCCTCTTCAGAACTATTTGAATCATATTCATAACTGGATGAGTAACAAGAAAGCATCTTCTCCGAATCTGAAGCCATTGTTTTGATTTTCGAGCAAGGCAAGACGTCTTGTTGTGACATCACGAACTGGGGGCGGGACTTTCTGAAAATCCAAAATTCGCAGCTCAATTTTTTTGCACTTTCATCACACTTTAAGTCATTTTTATTGGTGTTTTGCATTTGACTAAAAATATCAGCCTGTATGTTTTGGGTATTTTAGATGCTATAAAACGTTTTTCTGATGTCAGTTAGGAAACAAAAAAAGTTGGTCCTTTAAGACATACATTGACACTATCACTAGTCAGGCAAGTGAACCACTAAACTGTAAGTCATACATGCAGTATTTTGGTATCCATCCATTTTGCATGTGTTGTAGCATGTGGGTCTGGGTCAAAAGCTTGGAACTACGTGACTGTTTATGTCAGTTATGCCATTGCTGTGCTTTCTTTATGTAATTACATGTGTCCAATAAGATATATTCAGATGTGCATGGGAGAGGGGAGGTATATGCAGAAAACCGCCTGACTTGACATGATCAACTAAATGGAATTGAGGGTTCTGATAACTCCTAGTTTGTGTTGTAGAGGGTGGTTAGAATTGAAAAGTAAGTATTGGTCAGTGTGCGTAGCCTTCCTAAAGACTTTTGTTTTTAGCGCTCTGTCCTCTTTTATAATTACTTTACAATCCAAAAAGGCTAGTTGGTTCTTTTTAATGTCCTCGCGAGTAAATTTAATGTTAATATTTAAAAACTATCTTGCTCCGTTGGTTGGTTGGTCTCTTCCTTCGACAAATAGGTTTTGCCACTTCCTGTGTACTAATGTAGGAGATAATCGCAGCTGCTTTGTGCATAGTATGTATGGCAAAGGAGCTATATCTGTATATTTGCATTCCAGTTGTCTTGGAATAGATATAGGATGACAATATAAATCATTAAAGGTGATGAGTTTGATTATAGGACTGGTTAAGGGAATACTAGGATGATAAATTGTGAGATTAGCATACATTGGAAAACAGATATGTTAGGTTGACTGACTTGTGCACAAAATTCAAATACAGAGTTTAGTCAGTCTCAATGTTCACAGTAAGATCACAGCATTGTCATTAAATGGTGAGCAGTTTTACTTTATTTGAATGTTGCAGATGACTATTATCCTTGCCTTTGTATTGAGCATCTTCATCTTTATTAAGTCCATAGAATTGCTTGTACTGTAGCCGCAAGGGGACACAAGCCAATGTCTTATTGTGCCGGTCCCAAGCCCGGATAAATGTACGGTTGTATAAGGAAGGGCATCCGATTCGCTGTGGTGACCCCGGAAGGGAAAAGCTGAAAGGAAAAGAGGAAGTCAGTCTCAATGTGCTGCAGTAATCCCAACATAGAAGAAAGCCCATTTACAGGCAATTGTATATTTCGGCAATTTGTTGGATGAAATAATAAAAACAGCCACTGTCATATACGCTGATGAATTGGCTTAATATGTATACACTGAATATGCAGGAGTGTACTCTTAACTTTTACAATTCTTCATGTATTTATTGTTACACTGGCTGTCACAAAGGTCATTTGTGTTTATTGTGTGACAATATTCAAAGTACAACAGTTGTTCGACACACACGCACATATAAACACACACACACACACACAGAAACACAGACAAAACCCCAAGGCTCTGTCCTGGGACAGCTCCTCTTTATCGCCGACCTTCTTCCGCTTGGTAATATTCTCCGTAAATTTGGTATACAATTTCATTGCTTTGCGCATGACACCCTATCTCTATCTCTCCAGCAAACCCGACGCCTCTCTTCGACCTTCTTCCCTTTCACTCTGCCTCCCTGATATTAAAACCTGATTTACCCATAACTTCCTCAAACTTAACTGCGAAAATACTGAAATTCTCCTCATTGGTACCAAATCCACCTAGAGCAAAGCTAACAGTTTCTCTTTCACTATTGACGATTCGAACGTTTCTCCCTCCCATCAGGTCAAAAGCTTCGGTGTCATCCTTGACAGCACATTATCTTTCCACTCCCATATACATAACTTAACCCGATCTGCGTACTTCCACCTACGCAATATCAATCGTCTTTGCCCGTCTCTCACTCCTCACACCACTGCTATCCTCATTCATAGTCTTGTCACCTTAATTCCGGATTGACTATTGCAATTCACTTCTCTTTGGTGTCCCTCAGAAACTTCTCCACAAACTTCAACTCCTCCAGAATTCTTCAGCCTGGATCATCACCAGAACCTCATCCTTTCACCACATCACCCCCATCCTCCAAGAGCTCCACTGGCTCCCGGTCAAATATAGAATCAACTTTAAAATTATTTTTTATACGTTTAAAGCTATACATAACATTGGCCTCCAATACCTATCTGACCTTTTCAAATTTCTATTCCCGCTCGTTCCCTCAGATCCTCTTCCTCCCTCCACCTCTGTGTGCCCCCGTCTCAGCACAATGGGTTACAGGGCTTTCAGCTGCTCTGCCCTCAGACTCTAGGACTCACTTCCTCCCAACATTCCATCTCAAAACCCATCTATTTAAAATTGCATTTTCTGTGTAGCTCTCTCTCTCTTGTTTCTATTTATAATTGTATTTTATTTATTGTATTCTGTTTTTCATTGTACATTGGTACCTCGGTTCTCGACCATAATTCGTTCCAGGACCCTGTTCGAAAAGCGATTTTTTTCGAACACCGAAACCATCTCTTTGCTCCTGTCACTTGCGACTTGACAGCGGGGGGGGGGGGGGGGGGGGGCGTGGCTGCCTCTCCCGGCCGTTCTCCACCTGCTGTCAATTCTCTAATCACGGACACGGGGCATTTATACAGTTCGCGATCGCCTCGCCAATGCAGGATGATTGACTCAACTCGCCACCGTACCTGGACTCTTCCTTCGATGCGCGAGTGTATCCGGTCCGAGGTATTTTCCCTGCGTCCCATAAATTTATGTCATCTTCCGGGATTGCGTAATTTTGCACCCTCGTGTGCCATTTGCTTTTTGGCGTAGTAAGCGGGTCGGATCACTCCCTGCCTTCTTACTCGCTGTGTTTTCTTTTATTTGTGAATAAACATCCTGCTTGGGTAGTACGTGTCTGCTTTGCGATCCCAAACATTCCACTACGTTCCGACGAGTCATCTGCCGTCACTCTCGCTCGGAACGTGACAGCTACGGATGACGCGGCTACAGGATGTTCTTTTCTCTTAAAATATCTATCCAATGACACTTGCTCTCACTCCCACAGCCACATCACTAGATTTCACAGCCTCCTTATTCTTTAATATCGTACTGATCGTAGATTTCGCCATTCTGTATTCCCTAGCCAGATCAGACACTCGCACACCCCCTTCATATTTTGCGATTATTTCTTTCTTAAATGCAATAGTTGTACGCACTACTTTTCTTTTGTCACTTTAAGCAGCACTTACTTTCTTTGGAGGCATGATTACGCGCTAAAACTCTTCGTTTTAGCCCCTATATATAGGTGATATTAAACGCTCAAGCAAAACGCAGCACGTCCGCAAGCGACAACAGTTGGTCACGGAGAGAGCGATACACCCGTACGCCGCTCAGCACCCCACCCTCGCGTACGCACTCACGCGCCGTATTGGCGTTCAAACACCGATTTGTTCGAACTGTGAGGCGTTCGAGAACCATGGTACCACTGTACTGTACGGTACCGGTCCGTGGGTCATTTAGTACCGGGCCGTGCAGAAAGAATAAATAATTTACATAATTTCCGTTTTATTTATTATCTGAGTCCGAACTATGTTTTATTTTGAAAAATGAAAAGTCACCGCTTGCAGCGCATTTCCGTGACGAGGAATGGGTCGCAAAGCTCGCTTACTTGTGAGACATATTCAACCTGCTCAATGAACTCAATCTGTCACTTCAGGGGAAAATGACAACTGTCTTCAAGTGGGCTGATAAAGTAGCTGTATTTAAAGCCAAACTGGATTTGTGGGGACGGCGCGTGAATACTAGTGTATTTGACATGTTTCAAACATTGGCGGGGTTTTTGGAAGAGACTGAGGCCGAGCCTTCATTCCCCCAGCTGATGCACGAGCACCTGTCTTTGCATTGCCTTTCGTGACGTCACGTACGGACTCATCACCAACTCAAAAACAAGACTTCCTGAATATTCAGCGCGAGTCTTGAAACATAAAATATAGCTATTTGCGGTGGAATCTTTTTAAAATACGCTCAGTAGAAGTCATTTGAAGCCATTTTACAAATTATGGACACAACTTGTCCGGAGACGTCGGTTGTCCTTTAAAAGAAAGAAGAAAAAAAAAACAGTTTCCATGCCTGTTGTATCATTTTATTTTGTTGTATTTATCTGCCGGTCCGTGAAAATATTGTCTGACATTAAACCGGTCCGTGGCGCAAAAAACGGTTGGGGACCCCTGTTTTATAGTACCTATGCTTGTCTGTGACTGTAAAGTGTCCTGGAGAGCTTGGAAAGGTGATTAAAATAAAATGTATTATTCTTATTATTATTATTATTCATCCTTCGAAAAGAGGTGAAGAAGCGTGTGTCCAGGCAGGCTGGAGCGGCTGGAAAAAAATGTCAGATGTGATGTGTGATCGAAGAGTTTCAGCTAAGATGAAATGTGCATAAAACCGTGGTGAGACCAGCCATGATGTTTGGACTGGAGACAGTGCCACTGAAGAAAAGACAGGAAGCTGAGCTGGAGGTAGCAGAGCTGAAGGTGTTGAGGTTTTCTTTGGGAGTGACCAGGTTGGATAGGAGCAGGAATGAGTACATTCGAGGGACAACCCATATTAGAGGGTTTGGAGAGAAAGTCAGAGAGGCCAGACTGAGATGGTTTGGACATGTCCAGAGGAGAGAGAGTGACTATATCGGGAGAAGGATGCTGAGCCTTGAACTGCCAGGCAGGAGACCGAGAGGAAGACCAAAGAGGAGGTTTATGGATGTTGTCAAAGAGGACATGAAGGTAGCTGGTGTGAGAGAAGAGGATGCACAAAACCGGGTTGGATGGAGGACACGGATTCGCGGTGGCGACCCCTGAGGGTAAAGAAGGGAAAAGAAGAAGATTCATCATCCTTCAAGTGAACCCGAAAATTGATGCTTTTGTGAAGCATTGTAAAACTACGAGAATATCACGTTTTGCGAGGTGGTGATGGCGGGTTCGGATCCCAAAAAGCAGGCAGGAGGGAGCGGGAGGTTGTTTGACAAATTGTATTAAAATAAAGTCAGCAGGAACAAAATGTAAAACATCAAAATCAGAAGACCAAAAGTAAAAGCCCGCCAAGGTTAAACAAACACGTACACTATGCATGCTGCAACCAAGCAGCAAACAAACAATGAATCGGCACCGCATGATCGTGCCAGGTGTCCTTTTAAATGTCATTGATTATAACGACCAGCACCTGCGAGGCTGCTGGCAGGGCTGACGTCGCTACCCGCTGGTCGCCAATCTGATCGGGACGACCAGCACCTGTGCAGGTGCAGGCGGGGCCGACAGCGCCCCCCGTTGGTCGCCAACCAGATCATGACAGAGAACAGGATAAGTCAGAAAATATTGACTGCTTATTCATTCAAATTTACGCTTGTTTTTCATCCAGCTGGCTGCTTATCTCAGTTTATTCAAGTGCTACTAAATGTATCCATAAATGAACAAAATTAAATGTGTTATGAAAATGGTTCTTATTTTCAGCAAGTAAGTCTCTCTTCTGAAATTGGTCAGGAAATCATCCAATTCAGTTACTTCCTCGTTGCTTTTAAGGATCAGTTTAAATGCGCATTTTTCATTGTTTTTACAAATTACATTTGAATGAGAGAGATCAAAGAGGGTTGTCTGACTGGTTTAAATTTATTTCAGGGCCATCAACGAAAGAGAGCTGATCCTGAGTTTAAAAAAAAAAGTAAAATAAATACAATGACGGATTGTTTTGTTTTCATTCACAATTTACTTTTCATTGGATATTAGTTTTTTTTTCCAGAATGTTTTTTTAACAATTGCTTCCGAAATGCATGTACATGTGAACAATTTTTTTCTCACTCTTTAAAAAAGTAAGTACGTGTATTTCTCTTGTGTGTTATTTTAATCCCAAGGTAAATGGAAGGAACCTGTTGTCTGTTGATTACGATCGCAATCTACGAACAGAGAGGATTTATGATGATCATCGGAAGTTCCTCCTGAAGATCATCTATGACAACCAAGGACATCCAACTCTGTGGGTTCCAAGCAGCAAGCTCCTTGCTGTTAACCTGACATACTCCAGGTAATCGTTTGTTTCCTGAGAATTTATCACACTAATTTAATCACTCATTATTTGTTGCCTTCTATATGGAGGACAATTGGGACTCCAGTTATTATTATTATTAATAATAAGCATAAGAATCAACATCATCATCATCATAACAATCATAATCATAATAACAATCATAATCATGGTCATTATCATAATATATTTTATTTCAAGCGCCTTTCAAAGCTCTCAAGGACACTTTACAGTCACAGACAAGCATAGACACTATAATAAATACAATAAAATTATAAATAGAAACAGGAGAGAGAGCTACACAGAAAATGCAATTTTAAATAGGTGGGTTTTGAGATGGGATTTGAAAGTGGGATTCGAATCGATGTTACGAATGTTGGGAGGAAGTGAGTTCCAGAGTTTGGGAGCAGAGCAGCTGAAAGCTTTGTCCCCCATCGTGCTGAGACGGGCAGAGGGGGGCCACAGAGTCCTTTGGCAACACAAAATTCCTACTTATTTCAAACCGATAAATACTTTAAAGGACAACCGACGTCTCCGGACAACTTGTGTCCATAATTTGTAAAATGGCTTCAAATGACTTCTACTGAGTGTATTTTACAAAGATTCTACCGCATATAGCTATATTTTACGTTTTAAGACTCGTGCTGAATATTCCGGAAGTCTTGTTTTTGAGTTGGTGACGAGTCCGTACGTGACGTCACTGAAGGAACGTCCCTGACCGAAAAAAAAAGGACACAGTCCTTCCATCACGTCAATGCTTATTTGGTCTGAAAACCTTGTGTTGCACCAGAAGAGCCAGAAGAGGGTGTCCAGGCTCTATGTAAGGAATTTATCAGCCTGTGGAAACGCGCTGATTAATTCCTCACAGGAACTCGGTGGCCATTTTCTGCCTCTTTTTGGGTGAGACATTTCCCCCAATGTTGCCTCAAAATGGCACGGAATAAATTCTTTAATCGATTGCAAACATGTATGCTTTCGTCATCTATTTGAATCATATTCATAACTGGAGGTGTAACAAGAAAGCAAATTCTCCGAATCTGAAGCCATTGTTTTGATTCTCCAGCAATGCAAGACGTCTTGGCGTGACGTCACGAACTGGGGGCGGGACTTACTGAAAATGCCCAATTCGCAGCTCAATTTTTTTCAGATTTTGGACACTTTAAATCATTTTTATTGGTGTTTTGCATTTGAATAAAAATATCATACTGCATGTCTTGGGTATTTTAGATGCTATAAAACGTTTTTCTGATGTCAGTTGGGAAACAAAAAAGTGACGTCGGTTGTCCTGTAAGGAAAAAAATTGTAGATCCAAAAGATAGGCTGCCAAATGGAAAAACAAAGTAATGTAGTTCATTTAATACATTGTAAGAATGAAAATTGTAAAGAGCAATACATTGGGGAGACTAAACAAATTCTCAAAAAAAGACGATCAACAACGCACGGATAATACTTTAAGACAAAAATGAGTGCATCCAAAAGATATGCCGCCGAATGAAAAACAAAGTAATGTAGTGTATTCGATACATTATAAAATGAATAGACGTACAGTGGTACCTCGGTTCTCAAACGCCTCACTGTTCGAACAAATCGGTGTTTGAACAAAATATTTGAGATATTCTTGCTTCGGCGTTTGAACATCAATCGGTGTTCGAACGCCAATACGACGCGTGAGTGCGTACGCGAGGGTGGGGAGCTGAGCGGCGTACGGGTGTATCGCTCTCTCCGTGACCAACTGTTGTCGCTTGCGGACGTGCTGCGTTTTGCTCTGGCGTTTAATATAGGTGTACGAAGAGTTTTAGCCCCAAATCATGCCTCCAAAGAAAGTAAGTGTTGCTTAAAGTGACTAAAGAAAAGTAATGCTATTGCATTTAAGAAAGAAATAATCACAAAATATGAAGGAGGTGTGCGAGTGTCTGATCTGGCGAGGGAATACAGCATGGCGAAATCTACGATCAGTACGATATTAAAGAATAAGGAGGCTGTGAAATCTAGTGATGTGGCTGTGGGAGTGAGAGCAAGTGTCATTGGATAGATATTTGAAGAGAAAAGAACATCCTGTAGCCGAGTCATCCGAAGCTGTCACGTTCCGAGCGAGAGTGACGGCAGCTGACTTGTCGGAACGTAGTGGAATGTTTGGGATCCCAAAGCAGACACGTACTACCCAAGCTGGATGTTTATTCACAAATAAAAGAAAACCCAGCGAGTAAGAAGGCAGGGGGTGATCCGACCCGCTTACTACGCCAAAAAGCAAATGGCACACGAGGGTGCAAAATTATGCAATCCCAATTACTCAATTACAGCAAGTCCTGAAGAATGAATGTCTCTCTGTGTCTTTGTTTTGTCATATTGTCTCTATGCTGTCATATTATTTGTTATTTAGTTTTTTTGTTCTTTTGACTCCAAGATGGCGCCGCGAGAGTGGCTGCCTTTCCAGCAGCTCATGTATTTTGTTTTTCTACTTTCATTCCTTTCATCACTTTGCTGCTGTGAAATGTAAATTTCTCCACTGTGAGACTAATAAAGGCAAATCCAATCCAATCCAATCCCGGAAGATGACATAAATTTACGGGACGCAAGGAAAATACCTCGGACCGGATACACTCGCGCATCGAAGGAAGAGTCCAGGTACGGTGGCGAGTTGAGGCAATCATCCGGCATTGGCGAGGTGATCGCGAACCATATAAATGCCCCGTGTCCGTGATTAGAGAATGACAGCAGGTGGAGAACGGCCGGAGAGGCATCCCACCCCCCCGCTGTCAACTTGCAAGTGACAGGAGCAAAGAGGTGGTTTCGGTGTTCGAAAAAAATCGCTTTTCGAACAGGGTCCTGGAACGAATTATGGTCAAGAACCAAGGTACCACTGTATTATAAAATGAAGATTGTAAAGAGCAATACATTGGGGAAACTAAACAAATGCTCAAAAAAGGATATCAACATCGCAGGGATAATGCGAGTGGGCCTCAATCGGCAGTACTTTTAGGTGCATACCTAAAAGCTAGCAACCACTCATTTGATGACAATAAGGTGAACATATTAGGGAAAGAACATAGATGGTTTGAAAGGGGAGTAAAAGAAGCTATTTTCATAAAACAGCTAAATCCTTCACTAAACCGATATGGTGGTGTGAGGTTAAATTTGCATCGTTCATACAACAGACTGCTTAGGCAACATAGGATTAGTTATGCTGATGAGGTGATACCAGAGCAAATAGGGCAATCAAGCCAGTCGTCAGTCAAGTCAATGGAAGCAATCAGTGGAGCCGCATGGAGTAGTCCTCTGCTCCCCCCAACCTGAGAGCAAGGACCTATCATAGCAGAGTCCGGCACCGCCACGTCTGGACAGTCAGGATATATATAGGGCCAAAACTACCAGTAATACACTAGTTCGTTGAAGAAGCATCTTGGATAAGAAGCGAAGCGTCCGACACCTTCAAATTTGTACAGATGACGGCTGAAGAAACCTTTTCATCGATGGACCACTCCTGTACGACTGAGAGCTTACACAGACGGATTTATTTGAATGTTTTGCTGAAAGTCTTTTGCAATGCAAAATAAATGTGTCATGGCTCAATAAAGGATGGAAAACATGAATTTGATATCTAGCATCACCGATTGTCCATCTGAGTAGAGTTGAAGGTGCACTTTCGTGTTTCACTAAATATGTTAATTTCATTTAAATGATGTGGTTTTCTGTGTGTGTTCAGTACTGGGCAGGTAACTGGCCTGCAAAGGGGTCCAACCACAGAGAAGTGGGAGTATGACAGTCAAGGAAGAATCATTTCCAGAGTATTTGCTGATGGAAAGACATGGAGCTACACTTATTTGGACAAGGTCAGGGACACATACAAATTCTATACATTAAATATGGACAGAATTGTTACACCTTTATTGCTGTATTTAACTGGTAGTTTGGACAGTATCATATGATATTCAAATTGGATATTAGATCGGTCAAAATTAAGTATGATGTTGATTTTGACTTCATTAGATTTTAAAAATGTTATAATGTAAAAACAAATGACAGTGCAGAACGCCCTAGAGCTTTTACAAATTCATGCGTGCATAACAAAGGCGTAGTGCAGGTGTCAAACTCAATGCCTGGGGGCCAGATACAGCCCACCAAGTAATTTTATGTGGCTCGCAAAAGCAAATCATATGGACCAGTTTCCATGATCCTTGCTGAAATTAGTTCTGAATTGTCAAATTGCTACATGTAATAAATAGCGTTGCAATTTCACAATAGATGTTCTGACCTTGTTTACTTAAACAATAATTGAACAATCAACAAACAAATATGAACTGATTTCAACATTAGTAATCCAAAACATTTATTCAATTTCACTGTTCTAATGGCCCTTTGAGGGAAGATGTGACTCCGAAAGTGACCTGCGAGACAAAAAAATTAAACAAATAACAATCCAGTGCCGCATGTGTTACTCTGCCATCCGTGGCCATGCTTTAAGATGTTTAATGGCACCCTCGTTGAAGACTACTGAAAAACCCAACAAAAACAATTACTGTACTTCTTTTCCTTTGGGCTTTTCCCTTCAAGGGGTCGCCACAGCGAATCAGTGTCCTCCATCTTTAGAGGTTTGATCCGCATGTTTGTTTTGGCCAAGCTTTTACGTCGAATGGCCTTCGTGACACAACCCATCTGTATTATTATTAATTTTCTGAAAAGAGCAGGGACCTATTATAGCAGGCAACACTACCTCGAGACATTAGCTTTTTTTTTTACTACAAAGGGTCCTATGGCAAATCAAAATTCCTACTTACTTCAAACCGATAAATACTTTAAGACAAAAATGAGTGCATCCAAAAGATAGGTTGGCAAATGAAAAACAAACTAATGTCGTTTATTCAATACATTGTAAAATGAAGATAGTAAAGAGCAATACATTGGGGAAACTAAACAAATACTCAAAAAAAGACTATCAACATCGCAGGGATAATGCTAGTGGGCCTCAATCTGGAGGTCATATGCACCTAAAAGCTAGCAACCACTTATTTGGCGACAGTGAGGTTCAAATATTAGCGAAAGAAAATAGATGGTTTGAAAATGGAGTAAAATAAGCTATTTTTACAAAACAATAAAACCCTTCACTAGATCGCCACAGTGGTATGAGGTTTTTTTCTTTCTTTTAAAATCGAGGATAGATAGATTTTCCTTTTATATTGTTGCTGCTGTGATTTGGGAATGTGTCCATTGTGAGATCAATATAGGTTATCCACCATTACTGTACGACTGAGACCGTACACAGACGATTTCGGTTATTTTATCTCATCTTGAGTGCATCATATCATATAGTGAGTGCATATGTCTGTGTGCCCTGCAACCAGTTCAGTGTCTACCCAGCTTACTGCCCAAAGGCAGCTTAGTGAGGATACACTAAATATCATGTCTTTGATGCGTTTGATTACATATAATTTGGAAATGCTAGTGTTCTGTTTTTAATTTATATTTAACACAATGCCCCAACTGCATTGGAATGGGTTTTTACAATTTCAACTGTCCAGACTGACTGGACAGTTGATGTATTCCATCATTTTTTTGTCTCTCTCAACAGTCCATGGTCTTACTGCTACATAGCCAGCACCAGTACATTTTCGATTATGACTCAAGGGACCGCCTTTCAGCTGTTACCATGCCGAGCGTGGCTCGACACACAATGCAAACCATCAAATCCATCGGCTACTACAGAAATATCTACACTCCACCGGAGAGCAACGCCTCAGTAACTGTGGACTACACTGAAGAAGGACAGGTGTGTGCACCAGAATACTTACAATGGCCATGCCTTTCAACATTACGCCATTTCCTGTGCTATTTAGTTTTAGATTAGACGCCGTACCAGATTTCACTTGATTTTTATTTTCTTGAAAATAACTTGATCAGAGAATAACTCTGCCTGAAAATAAAACAGTGTATGAATAAACCATACATTAAATGCTTTGATCAAAACATCAGAAGGATCAATAATTCCAGTACACTTTGCATCCACTTTTAAGCAGATAATGTTTTATGTAATTTAACAATTATGAAGAAAAACAGTATATGTAAAAAAACATCAAGCCCCCATGAAACACACAAAGTGGTTGTTTGTATTTTAACTAATTAATATGGACTGAGGTATCCAAATTACACACACTCAATTACAGAGACAAATCTGTTGTAATGGTTGTGGTCGTGACTGCAACAAGGAGTTGTGAAAACACAAAGTATTTGTCTTGCTGGACACACTGAAGTACTTTTGGCATTGGTAGAAAATGTACATTAAGACATCTACACAAATTGACAGTTTGCCATTCAGCACTACACAAACAAATATGCAAATGATTAGTAAGTTTGACGAATACAGTATTGAAAACTAAATTGGCATTACAGAGATGTGGAAATGTACAGTGTTACTATAAAATAAGGAGTCAACTTAAAAAAAATCATGAAGACATCTGGCGACAACGTTAACTATTGACAGAATGCATAATACTGGTTTTAGGTGATTGGGATTGTTCAAGTACATAATTATGTAAAGTCTGAAAATGTATGCCGTTTTCTCTCCTCCTCTTCAGCTCCTTAGAGTTGCCCATCATGGAACTGGACGCCGTATATTGTACAAATATCGCAGACAGGTATTTCATTTCATATTTCAAAGGTATTATTTATCAGTGTACCGGTACTTACATATTTAGAATATGTAAGAAATATCTTTCATACAGTGTTTCAGTTTTTGATTGCTGATGATGTTCATTCTCAACGCAACGGAGAAAAGAGGACTCAAGTATGAATGTTAACATCTTCTTCTTCTTTTCCTTTCGGCTTTTCCCTTCAGGGGTCGCCACAGCGAATCAATGTCCTCCATCTATCCCGGTTTTGTGCATCCTCTTCTCGCACACCAGCTACCTTCATGTGCTCTTTGACCACATCCATAAACCTCCTCTTCGGTCTTCCTCTCGGTCTCCTTCCTGGCAGTTCAAGATTCAGCATCCTTCTCTCTCCTCTGGACATGCCCAAACCATCTCAGTCTGGCCTCTCTGACTTTCTCTGCAAAGCCTCTAATATGAATTGTCCCTCGAATGTACTCATTCCTTATCCTATCCAACCTGGTCACTCCCAAAGAAAACCTCAACATCTTCAGCTCTGCTACCTCCAGCTCTGCTTCCTGTCTTTTCTTCAGTTGCACTGTCTCCAGTCCAAACATCATGGCTGGTCTCACCACCGTTTTATACACTTTTCCTTTCATCCTAGCTGAAACCCTTCTATCACACATTACACCTGACATTTTTCTCCAGCCGCTCCAGCCTGCCTGGACATGCTTCTTCACCTCTTTTCCACACTCTCCATTGCTCTGGACAGTTGACCCCAAGTACTTAAAATCCTCAACCTTCTTTATCTCTTCTCCCTGTTGCATCACTCTTGCACTTGGATCCCTCTCATTCACACACATATATTCCGTTTTGCTGCGACTAATCTTCATTCCTCTCCTTTCCAGGGCATATTTCCACCTCTCTAGTTTCTCCGCCACCTGTTCCCTGTTCTCGCTACAGATCACAATGTCATCGACAAACATCATGGTCCAAGGAGATTCTTGTCCAACATCGTCTGTCAGCCTGTCCATCACCATAGCAAACAAGAAGGGGCTCAGACCTGACCCCTGGTGGAGTCCCACCTCCACCTTGAATTCCTCAGTCATACCGACAGCACACCTCACAACTGTCTTACAGTCATGATACATGTCTTGCACCGCTCTGACATACTTTTCTGTCACTCCAGACT
Source organism: Hippocampus bargibanti (assembly GCF_051943395.1). NCBI lineage: Eukaryota > Metazoa > Chordata > Actinopteri > Syngnathiformes > Syngnathidae > Hippocampus > Hippocampus bargibanti. Next base: position 2,122,214 of record NC_142743.1, on the reverse strand, counting down.
TCCTCATGCAATGCCACAGCTCTTCTCTGGGCACCCTGTCGTACGCTTTCTCCAGATCTACAAAGACACAATGCAATTCCTTCTGACCTCCTCTGTATTTCTATCAGTATTCTAAAAGCAAACACTGCATCTGTCGTACTCTATTTTTGGCACTACTGTTCACAAATGTTTCCCAGAGTTTCATTGTATGGCTCATCAACTTTATTCCTCTGTAGTTAGTACAACTCTGCACATCTTCTTTGTTCTTAAAAATGGGCACAAGTACACTTCGTCTCCATTCTTCAGGCATCTGTTCACCATCTAAGATCTTATTGAATAACCCAGTCAGGAACACCACCGCCACCTCTCCAAGACACTTCCATACCTCGATTGGTAAATCATCAGACCCCAGTGCCTTTCCCCCCTTCATCCTCTTCAGCGCCCTCCTCACTTCATCCTTGCTAATGTTTGCTACGTCTTGGTCCACAACAGTCACGTCTTCTACTCTTTGTTCCTTCTCATTTTCCTCATTCATCAATTCTTCAAAGTACTCTTTCCATCTTGCCATCACACTACTGGCACCTGTTAATACATCACCCGAACCTGCTGCAGGTCCTTACCATCTTTGTCTCTCTGTCTCGCCAGCCTGTAAAGATCAGTCTCACCTTCCTTGCTGTCCAGCCGAGCATACAAGTCATCATCGGCCTCTTGTTTGGCCTTTGCCACCTTTACTTTAACCGTGCGCTGCATCTCCTTGTACTGCTGTCTACTCTCGTCCATCCTCTCAGTGTCCCACTTCTTCTTTGCTAACCTATTTCTCTGTATACACTCCTGCACCTTCCCATTCCACCACCAAGTCTCCTTGTCTACCTTTCTCCCACTCGATACACCAAGTACTTTCCGACCTGTGCCTCTGATTATGTTCACTGTAGTTTGCCAGTCATCTGGAAGGACCTCTTGCGTACCCAGTGCTTGTCTTTATGGATGTTAACATCAAGTTTCTGGTTTGTTTGGTTCTTGATAACAGAGTGAAATCAATAGTGCTCGGGGAAATCAGGAAGCGCACGGGCAATATCAGAGTGGTCCCTCTGGTTGCTGAATAGGCTTTTGTAGATGTTGCAGTTGTGAATGAACAGCAGTGTATGTATGAATGCTTGTCTCAACTACACCGAAGCCGATAGGATGCGAACGGTATCTGGATGTGTAAAACAATCTGACACCTTTTTATCTTTCTCCTCAGAACAAGCTGGCAGAAATTCTTTATGATTCAACTCGGGTCAGTTTCACATATGATGAGACGGCGGGTGTGCTGAAGACAGTAAACTTGCAGACCGAAGGTTTTATCTGTTCCATACGATACCGCCAAATCGGCCCATTGGTCGACCGGCAGATATTCCGTTTCAGCGAAGATGGGATGGTGAATGCCCGTTTTGACTACACCTACGACAACAGTTTTAGAGTTACCAGCATGCAGGCTGTAATCAACGAGACGCCATTGCCAATCGATCTCTACCAATTTGATGACATATCAGGAAAGGTGGAGCAATTTGGAAAGTTCGGAGTCATCTATTATGACATCAACCAGGTAAAATGGCTTTTCTGTCTTTGTTGATCTGGTCAGGAATATGAGACGTGCGTCTGCAGAATGCGATCAGAATCCTTTTTTGGGGAACAGACAGCAATTCAAACAACTGATTGTCTTTCTTTGTTTACACACATTTAGATAATCTCCACAGCGGTGATGACCTACACCAAACATTTTGACCAGCATGGCCGCATCAAGGAGATCCAGTATGAGATCTTCAGGTCCCTGATGTACTGGATCACCATTCAGTATGACACCATGGGCCGAGTTACCAAGCGCGAGATTAAGATAGGACCATTTGCCAACACAACCAAATATGGCTATGAATATGATGTTGATGGACAGTTGCAGACAGTCTCACTCAATGAAAAAATGATGTGGAGGTAACGTCACCATATAAAGATGAAAACAAAAACCCATTAACAGATAATTGTTTTTCGTAATAGACTTTACATCTGGAATTGCAGGTATAATTATGACCTAAATGGAAATTTACATTTGCTGAATCCGGGAAACAGTGGTCGTCTGATACCTCTGCGCTATGACCTGAGAGATAGCATCACTCGACTGGGAGATATTCAGTATAAATTGGATGAAGATGGTTTTCTAAGACAGAGAGGGGCAGAGATATTCGAATACAACTCCAAAGGTAGGAATCTTATGAACAATGATTCAACTTAAATATGAATGTAATTGCAATTGGTCGAGGTGGCAGCAAGGTGGGTGCCCTTGCATGGACGCAGAGGCTGATAGTGCTCCAGTTTGTTTTTTTCTTGTAATTGTTTTACTTTCATTGTGACGCACAGAACCTCATTGGGATTGGTCTAAGGCAGGCTTGCCCAATCTTTTTTGACCTCAAGCTGTTACACTGACATACGCTTGCCATAATGAGCAACAGCCTTAACAGCCCCTCAGATGAATGAATCGGTAAAATAAAGTAGACACAATAATTTATGGCAGTGTCTGAAACTCATGACAAAAAGGTAGCGGACACCAGGGCAGACAACTCTGAAAAGTTGCCAGCCCGATCTTTCACAACTTGAAACACAATAAGACGACTAATCGCAAAAAACAAACAATTGTTGCAAAGTATTAAGGATTGATTATCAGAATACATATATAACAGAATCACACTTTAAAATGAAGTAATTGATGTACCTTCCACAAATGTTCCCTTTTTTAATTTGTCGTAAATATCCTTTCCTGCTGATTTTGCTCCAGTTGTCGTTTGTCCATACACTTCCCGGCAGGTTGCACAGTGCAATATTTGTGTTGCGTCGTCTGCTGCAAGCCACGTAAACTCCTCTTTCCACCATGCTCTCAATGTACGTTTACGTTTTAGAGCGTCAATAATTGTGTTCGCTTCTTTTGAATCTTTCTTCTGGGGCTGAGGTGTTGGCTTGATTCCTTAACGCGTATCCTTCTTTCTTGTGTTCTCTGTGCGTCTACTTTTGAAAATTATATGCAAATACACCTGGAAGCACAAAGTTATTCGATGCAGGCTTCTGATTAGGTGTCGAGTATGTAATTGCCAAACGAACTGATATTAAAAATTGCCAAACGAACTGAAATTCCGAAATTTCAAACCGAACGAATTTTCGAAATCGGAATAAAGCAAACGTTTGATTTGAAAAAAAGAAAAAAAACTTTTTTTTTTTTCAAATCAAAAATGTCTTTTTTTTTCTTGGAAAAAGTTGTCGGCCACCCGGGCAGAGAGGTTCTGGAAGTTGTACGCCCTGCGTAAAAGTTACACGCGGCGGACATCCGGGCAGACGTTATTTCAAACACTGTTTATGGGCATGTGAAAAGAAAATCACTGTCTACCTGAGTGGAGACCTGACGCGGAAGCATTCGGTGCACTTTTGCAGCGTGTTAACGATCGTAGCTCACATGTAATAATGAAAGGTATAGCACGACGGCTCTCATCGCAAGGGGCAATTTCAGATTGCTGACCGCACCAATACCTGATCAATTATCCACACAATGGATGGATAATTACCGCTGTACTTACAAAGATAACATAAAAGCGTCACACCATGTTTAGCACGTGTGTGTCCAGCCCATCTCTACTGATACTCGTTGACCGTCAGTTTTGTTTCCCAATGTGTTTTTATGAGGTGGAAAAATGCTTATTTTGAGCCGTACAGTATGTGGAGCTTCAAAGCACACTTTTTCGAGATGAATACAAATGGTCATGGTTTTACTACTGCTTGGGGGGGGTCAATGGAGTCTTTTACTTTTTTTGTTTATTTTTTTTTGTTGTTGCATATATCCCGCATTTGGCCACGTCACTCCGTGTGATAGACCTCAAATGAATACTGAGATACTTGTGTATTTTTTTTCCCTATGATTATGTTATCACTGTTTTTATATTTGTAAGTACAAATAAAGTTTTACCATGATGTCCATTCGCACCCTCCTGGTACCATGTGACACTGCAAAATTTCAAAATGGCATTTTTCACTTCAACACTGAAGTTATTTTTCTTTTTTTTTTCTTTTTTCTTATGCTAGGTCTTCTTGTTCGGGTCTATAGTAAAGCCGCTAGTTGGACAATCCAGTATCGTTACGATGGTCTGGGTAGGCGAGTGGCAGCCAGGAACAGTCTAGGACAACATCTGCAATTTTTCTATGCTGACCTGAACTACCCCACCAGGATCACGCATGTTTATAACCACTCAAGCTCCGAAATCACCTCCTTTTACTATGACTTGCAGGTAATTCTTGTGAATTTCTTTACCGGTAGTTTTTATGTTGTTATCAAAAAAGTTGTTGCATAGCACTTTGCATAGGTACTTTCATCTGATAGAAAAAAGTATCACCTTGAAAATAAGAAGCCGCAGATTGCTCACAAGTCTGACCAGTGGTTCACTGGTCAGACTTGTCAGCGGGATTAGTTCCCACGCAGTGACAGTGTGGATGTGAGTGTGAATGGTTGTTTGTCTCTCTATGTACCCTGGACAGACTGGCGACCAGTTCATGGTGTAGTCTGCCTACCCACTGAAGTTAGTTGTGATTGGCTCCAGCATCCACACCCGTGTGTGTGTGTGCGTGTGTGTGTGTGTGTGTGTGTGTGTGTGTGTGTGTGTGTGTGTGTGTGTGTGTGTGTGTGTGCGTGATTGACGACTTCACCCGAGGTATTGGAAAAAAAGCAATTGGGCGAATGAATGGATGTGTGCAGAACATCGAATCTAAGCCGAAATCTCATTACACAAAAAAAAAAAAAAAAGAAATAAAAGTTAATCCACAGACTACTCAATGTCGGGCAATCAGGAAATTGGTTACTTCCACTTTAGTTAAGTTGTAAATTTAGGACTAAATTTCTGATCATATTTGTGCTTCCAGAGACGTCATTGTAGCCCTGGGGGAGTGCCACTGAAATTTACGTGTTTTTATCATTTTAACTGTCATTTTCATGTTTTGGTTTTGGTTGTAAAGTGTCCTTGAGTGTTTTGAAAGGTGCTACAAAATAAAATGTACTATTATTATTAGTAGTAGTAGTAGTGGTAGTAGTATTCTTATTAGCATTAGAGTTAGTGTTAGTATTATTCAATGTAGGTTGTAAATGATTGCACTGCATTTTTATTTACATCTTATTCAATGTCCTTGCTTTGTTGCAATTGGGGTTTATACAATGAGCCAAGAGCCAATGTTTTTCCTTCCACAAGCATGATAGCTGTCTTCATGGACGTTTTTGGGATGATTGATGTTAAAAAATAAATACATAAAAATAATACAAAAATAAATCTTGGAGCAGTGTGCTGTAACATCAGAACATGTTGTTTTAGTCATACATGTGACAATACATGATTGCAACATGTTTCTGCTGCTGTTTCTGGAAAAGGAAAGAAATGCAATTTGATGTTGTTTACAGCTTTGAATTCATTGCAGCCTGTTTGTCGCCAGCTGCCTTCAATATATACAGTAAAGTCTCGTTATATCGATATCGGATATATCGATAGTCCCGGTTATATCGATACTATTTCTATGCACGCACGGAGAAAATTACATGCAAACAGGGTCGGATATATCGATAGTCCCAGTTATATCGATATTTTTTCGGACTCCCTTGAATATCGATATAACGAGAGTATATATATACAGTAAAGTCTCGTTATATCGATATTCAAGGGAGTCCGAAAAATATCGATATAACCGGGACTATCGATATATCCGACTCTGTTTGCATGTAATTTTCTCCGCGCGTGCATAGAAATAGTATCGATATAACCGGGACTATCGATATATCCGATATCGATATAACGAGACTTTACTGTATATATATATATATATATAAACCTGATGACCATACATAATCTGTATTCGAAGGGAAAGTCGAGGGAGGTTTATTTTTGAAGAGACCCCACTTAATCAACAGATGATGTTGATATGTGTATTGTCATTTCTGTTTCACCAGGACTGCCACAATCAATTAAGCTACAATTGCTATCGTAATTATTAATGTCGCAGGAATCAAAAGTAAAAACAAAAAGATTATTTAATCTTTGGGACGGCACAAAATATAACTGCCTGACCCCAAGGGGCAGGCATAGGGGGAGAGCCAAGAAGGTAGAGAAAGGAGGGACTTGTTCGTAGAGCTTTTATAAAGACGGACAGAATGTGACATGATGACAGGATGTCCGAGAAAATAAAACGATGTGAAAGGATCTGATGAGGTGATACCGGGGGGAGTGGGGGTAATAGGCCAGTCGTTAGTCAGGAATGTAGGAACAATCAGTGGGGCCACAGGGAGGGGTCCCCTGCCCCCCGCCCCCCCACCTGAGAGTAGGGACCTATCATAGCTGTGTCCGGCGCCACCATGTCTGGACATTAGGGAAATATAAATGGGGCCGATACGACCAGTCAGACTTTAGTTCGCTGACGAAGCCTCTTGGATAGGAGGCGAAACGCCCGAAACCTTCACTTTTGTACAGATGACGGCTGAAGAAACCTTCTCATCGATGGACCACTCCTGTACGACTGAGAGCTTACACAGACGATGTGAAAGGAAATAGAAAAAATGTTGGAAATGTGTTCGTATAGCGAATTGCCCTAACAAATATTACCTCTCATAAATCCAATTCTCAGTTTCAAATCTGTAGCAATGTTCAACATTTCTGTGACGTCAAAATGTTTCTTGAGCAAAGCCGTGTTTGTCCTTTGAGTATGTTTTAAAATAACGTGCATTCAAAAAAAAACATGTATCTATATCTATATATTTCACAGGGCCATGTTTTTGCAATGGAAATCAGCAGTGGAGAAGAGTTTTATATTGCATGTGATAACACTGGGACCCCACTGGCTGTCTTCAGCAACAACGGACTGCTACTCAAGCAGGTATATGTCATCCCTAACTCACTGGGGACAGGGGGGTGTAAACAGGGAACTTCCCATTGTCATAACAAAGGTTTAACAGATCTGAAACGCTACCAGCCAACGTCGAAATTCAACATCCGATACACCTGTCCTTTTGTGTTGAAAGCAGTCATCGCTGTCACGCTGACATTGCCCTGTATCTACCGGTAATTGTGTGAATGTGGCAACCTACAAAAAATTGCCTGCAACCCACTTATGTTCCTTGATGATAAGTCATTTGAGTGGGACTCGTCCGAAAGGGGCATACAAATAAATCCTGGCTCTACTGTTGCCTCCTTTAATATTCCAATATTCCACAGAATGTGTTAAAGCAGCTTGGAAGTGTTTTTTGCTTGGGACATCAGGAATAAATACATGTGCTGTTGAGCATTATCACTACACATGTTCCAAATTGACAAAGTCTTTCTTAAAATGTGCAGGTGCAGTATACAGCGTATGGTGAGATTTATTTTGATTCAAATCCAGACTTTGTGCTGATTATTGGTTTCCACGGAGGCTTGTTTGATCCTCTGACACGACTGCTACATTTCGGTGACAGAGACTATGACATTCCTGCTGGGAGGTAATTTGTCCCCGATTCCATTTACTTCACTCTAATATGAGATACGATTGCCCTGTATGCCACTTTGTCAGTGATTGACGATACTCCGACGTGCCGTCTTGTAGGTGGACAACACCTGACATCAGCATATGGACCAGGATTGGCAAAGACCCTCAGCCTTTCAATCTTTACATGTTCCAAGGCAACAACCCAATCACCAAAATCCATCAGGTCAAAGAATATGTGACAGGTAACACTCTATTATTGAGTACAGTTAAGTTTCCAATTAACAAATAAGAGCCATTCTACATGGAGATTTTGTGACACGGGGATGTACACCCAATCGAAAGTCATCAATTGAACACAGAAAGCAAACTGAGTGAATGAAAGTGTCCGAAATTGTGTTTGGTTTTGCACTGAGATTGCATTGTTTTTGGGGAAGATAAGAACGATAAGAACATCATCATTAACTGTCATGCGCAACTTGAATGTCTTAGTTGCACTGAAAATGGAAGGAAGTGGTTTGAATAGTTTTAACTCTGCCTGTCAGATATCAACATCTGGTTGGTCACGTTTGGATTCCATCTGCACAACGCAATTCCAGGATTCCCCATCCCAAAATTTGACTTGACACAGCCATCGTTGGAGATGAAAAAAAGTCAGTTGTGGGATGACCTGCCAGTGAGTAACATTTACATTCCTTCATTTTTTGCACATGCACATGCCTGTATGTATGGGTGTGTGTGCGTGCGCACGTACATACGTATGCATGTGTGTGTGTGTGTGTATATATATATATATATATATATATATATATATATACAGTAAAGTCTCGTTATATCGATATCGGATATATCGATAGTCCCGGTTATATCGATATTTTTTCAGACTCCCTTGAATATCGATATAACGAGACTTTACTATATATATATATATATATATATATATATAAAATCAATGAGCACATAACATCATCCAGGCAAGACCCTTCACGCTAATGCCTACCTCATACAATGCTGAGAGACAATAAATCGGATAACATGACGTCCCGGCCAAACAAGGATGAAAAATGGTCTACTGGAACAAAGCGCAGATGGACGAGATGCGATAACATGGCTCTGTTGGAGGAGGCCGAAGTCCGCTCACTTTTCTGCCTGAATGAGACCTGGCAAATGGCTGGAAACTTTTCCCAGCTGAATGACTCAACTCCCCCAGGGTTTGTTTACCTTTCCAAACACCGACTCTTGGGGCGCGGAGGCGATCTCGCGAAATTTTACCGCGAGAGCTGGAAAGTTGTTAGAGATATTACAAGTCCTCGAATTCTCAGTCCCAGAAACTCTTTAATTTGAATGCCTTGACAATTCAACTGTGTTAGCTAAAACATTCACATTAGCGCAAGCATTCACAACCCATGTCCAAATTGTGGCGGAACTCATAACTCCAACGCGGCTCACCGCTTTACTGACGGCTTGTTGGAGTTCATTTGTCAAGCCGCGCGGAGTGATGGCAAGCTCCGAGTTCATTTGATGCATTTAGTTTTTACACGGTGGCTCTGCGCAGAATCATTTGGTGGTAGTAGAGCAGAAGATGACCAGCCTTGTCATCGGCCAGATGTGGCTGTACCACGGCTGTCCTTGGCGAGCCGCCGACGTTTCATAAAACGACAGCATTAATGAGTTGTTCTTGAATTATATCCTTTTATTCCACGTAACTCATAGCTTGCAGTTTATGTTGTTATTTATTAGAGTGTCACTTTTCGAACTGATATCGTTTTGCGCAATGCATGTAACGGCATAATGTGCACCTAATGGAGCCTGGATTTTGCATCCTCTTACACGTGCACGCTTCTCGTCATGGTGTCCTCAGTCACGTCTGCCTTTCCTCTATTAAAAACAGCCTGATGGAACTACATCAGTCAGGAAAGCAGAGGGCACATTAAAGTTTACAGATTTTTGGAACTTAGTGCACAATTTAGTTAGTTGCCCTGTCTGTCTTGGGGAATATTTAAAGGACAACCGACACCATTTTTTGGCCTCAGATTCGAAGAAGAAGGTTTCTTGTTAGTTATCCAGTTATGAATATGATTCAAATAGTTCTGAAGAGTAAAGCATAAATGTTTGCAATCAACGAAAGAAGTCCTCCCGTATCAATTCGAGCCGTCAGGACTCCAATGTAGCGTCCCAGTAAATGCACAAGATGGCGCCCAAGCTCCGTTGGAAATGGGCTGATTTGTCTGCTGGGAATTTGTGTCAACGAGTGTCAAATAGTAGTCTTGGTGCAACACACAACGATTCATCATCGCATTATTTATGTGTTTTCCTTCTAATTTCGCCATCAACATGGATCAACACAAAGTTTTCAGACCCAAAAAAGTACCCAAAATGCATTGTGTGTCGCTTTCTCGGTCAGGTGAGTTCCAGACGTGACGTCACGTCAGACATTATCATCAACTCTATCTATATGCCATGCAATCTTTGTAAAATACACTCAGTAGAAGTCATTTGAAGTGATTTTACAAATTATGGACACAACTTGTCCGGAGGCGTCGGTTGTCCTTTAAGACTTCTTTGTGAATTTTATGGTCATGAAAATACAGAAAAAATAATAAACAAATTCACAAAAACAAATGTATGCCAGTCAGAAAGGTCAGAGACTGAATTGAACCCATTTAAAAAACATGGGTTGAATGATGACCGACATGAAGAGGAAACAGCAGGGTTACAAGACAATTCAACTTCAAATTGTGTCCAACACAAAGACATTCGGGAAACATCTTCAAATAAGACTGTCAATACTTGAGAAAATCAAGAGGCAATTTCATGTGAGGAAATGCACTAAAGCAGAGAGGCTGGAGTGAACAAAATGACAGAAGAAATGAAGCAAGAAAAGACATCCAGGAAAACCAATCATCCTTTCTCTTCTCAACAATTTTGTTTTTTGTCTTCTTTCTTCCATTACCTCTCTTTCACCGAGGCTGTTTGTGGACAGGAAAGCCCAGATGCAAAAGTAAAGGCCAATTTATGAGAATGGAACCTAATTACTTGCATTTAAAAGTGAGCTAAATAGCAAATAAGAAACAAACAAGGTTGAGGAAAAGATAATTGCAAATTCAAATCTTATCAGGGAAAGAATGAGATTGTGACAAGAATAAAAATAAATGAATATAGTACTATGGATTCTTTTGTTCGACAGTGAAACCTCGGTTAACGAACCCCTTGGCTTACGAACTTTTCGGTTCACGAACGTTACATTTATGAAAATTTTACCTTGGCATACAAACTATTTTTCAGGATACACACGGAGCTGCCACAATAAGTGATGTGTCGTTCGCGAACGAATCCGTTCTCCTCACAAGAAAATGGTGGCCACTGTTGTTGTCCTCTATTCCCCACCCCCAGTCTTCGGTTAAATCCACGTGATTGGTCAAGAACCCAGCAGTGGGGGAGGGGGTTAAACATTAAAGAGACAGGCAGACAGATTTGGCAGGCAGACACAATTGATGAAGAACTTGATACAATTATCACAGAGAAAGCACCTACAAGGGATCATTCCTCAAGATGGTGAAAGGAGCCAATGTTCCTCATCAAGTGTTTAATGCTGAGGAAACCGGACACTCCATTCCACCAAGCCATTAACGACCATCACAAAGGTAAATAAAAAGACTTTATTGTATAGTACAGTTTATTTCTTTAATCATAATACTATCGCACATTTATTATACAGAAAATAAGGTATATTTTGTGTAGTTTTAAGGCTTAGAAAATTAGAAAAAATATGTTTTATGGGGACCTGGGAACGGATTATTCTCATTTTAATGGTTTCCTATGAGAAATTAATTTTTGGGATACACACTTTTCGCCTTACACACTCTGTCTGGGAACCAATTAAGTTCATAAGCCAAGGTCCCACTGTATGTTGAAGACATGGTACAACATTCTGCGAAGGTTGTCGAGACTAACACAGACCTTGTTGTTCTTTGTAGAATATGGTACATATCAAAAGTCATTTGAACTCTAATAGATATGGAGATAGTATAGGGGTCTTTGTCATGATTTCCTGCAGATTTTTTTTTCCCCCCAAATCTATTTTTGACTCGCATGAGGTATTGACAATCATTTTCAAAAAGGCTACTTTTTCATGTTTTGTGCTCATCCAAAACGAGTGGTGCAATTGATTTAGGATCCCTGTGGATCCTAAATCAATCACAATTTCGTTTTTGGATGGAATTCCAAGATGAATCTAAAATGTACAAGACCCTTTACCATTGACCTGAATTTAATTTATATACCGTATATGTTTTTTTGTGATTCACGTATCAAACTGATCAATATGTCAGTTTGTACTTACCTGTATGAAGCAATACATTTCCTGGTTCAATTTAAATTGGCACTCAACAAGCTGATTTCAACCTGCAGTTGCCCGTTTAACATAATGAGACCAAGACAATATCTAAGGACCGCCCATCAACAGCCATTTCTGTGCTTGGACCAGGAAATTGGCCACCATGCTTCAAGTGTCTCTAAAAATATGGCCCTAAAAATTCAAATGCATCAACTTGTTATGGATCAAAAACACCATAAACAGTTCAGGCGTTTGGCGGTCAAACTGCACCCCCCCCCACACACACACACACAACAACAAAAAAACTATCGGTTCTTTTTGCTATCCTCCTGCTTCTCTTGTGCAACTCACCTCCTCACATATTTTATATGGTGTATTTTTATCAATGTGAATGTAAGCCTTTCAAATTATGTCACCCCCGTCCTCCAAGAGCTCCACTGGCTCCCGGTCAAATCTTCTTCTTCTTTTCCTTTCGGCTTTTCCCTTCAGGGGTCGCCACAGCGAATCAATGTCCTCCATCTATCCCGGTTTTGTGCATCCTCTTCTCTCACACCAGCGACCTACATGTCATCTTTGACCACATCCATAAACCTCCTCTTCGGTCTTCCTCTCGGTCTCCTGCCTGGCAGTTCAAGGCTCAGCATCCTTCTCCCGATATAGTCACTCTCTTTCCTCTGGACATGTCCAAACCATCTCAGTCTGGCCTCTCTGACTTTCTCTCCAACACCTCTAATATGAGTTCTCCCTCTAATGTACTCATTCCTGATCCTATCCAACCTGGTCACTCCCAAAGAAAACCTCAACATCTTCAGCTCTGCTACCTCCAGCTCTGTCTTTTCTTCAGTGGCACCGTCTCCAGTCCAAACATCATGGCTGGTCTCACCACTGTTTTATACACTTTTCCTTTCATCCTAGCTGAAACCGTTCTATCACACATCACACCTGACATTTTTCTCCAGCCGCTCCAGCCTGTCTGGACACGCTTCTTCACCTCTTTTCCACACTCTCCATTGCTCTGGACAGTTGACCCCAAGTACTTAAAATGCTCCACCTTCTTTATCTCTTCCCCCTGTAGCATCACTCTTGTACTTGGATCCCTCTCATTCACACACATATATTCCGTCTTGCTGCGACTGATCTTCATTCCTCTCCTTTCCAGGGCTTATCTCCACATGTCTAGTTTCTCCGCCACCTGTTCCCTGTTCTCGCTACAGATCACAATTTCATCTTCAAACATCATGGTCCAAGGAGATTCTTGTCGAACATCGTCTGTCAGCCTGTCCATCACCATAGCAAACAAGAAGGGGCTCAGGGCTGACCCCTGGTGGACTCCCACCTCCACCTTGAATTCCTCAGTCATACCGACAGCACACCTCACAACTGTCTTACAGTCATGATACATGTGTTGTACCGCTCTGACATACTTTTCTGTCACTCCAGACTTTCTCATGCAATACCACAGCTCTTCTCTGGGCACCCTGTCGCACGCTTTCTCCAGATCTACAAAGACACAATGAAATTCCTTCTGACCTTCTCTGTACTTCTCTATCAGCATTCTTAAAGCAAAGACTGCATCTGTCGTACTTTTTTTTTTTTGCATGAAGCCATACTGCTGCTCACAAATGTTCACTTCTGCCCTTAGTCTAGCTTCAACTACTCCTTCCCAGAGTTTCATTGTATGGCTCATCAACTTTGTTCCTCTGTAGTTAGTACAACTCTGCACATCTCCTTTGTTCTTAAAAATGGGCACGAGTACACTTTGTCTCCATTCTTCAGGCACCTGTTCACCATCTAAGATCTTGTTGAATAACCCAGTCAGGAACACCACCGCCACCTCTCCAAGACACTTCCATACCTCGATTGGTAAATCATCAGGCCCAAGTGCCTTTGCCCCCTTCATCCTCTTCAGCGCCCTCCTCACTTCATCCTTGCTAATGCTTGCCACGTCTTGGTCCACAACAGTCACGTCTTCTACTCTTTGTTCCTTCTCATTTTCCTCATTCATCAATTCTTCAAAGTACACTTTCCATCTTGCCATCACACTACTGGCACCTGTTAATACATTGCCATCTCTATCCTTAATCACCCGAACCTGCTGCAGGTCCTTACCATCTTTGTCTCTCTGTCTCGCCAGCCTGTAAAGATCAGTCTCGCCTTCCTTGCTGTCCAGCCGAGCATCCAAATCATCATAGGCCTCTTGTTTGGCCTTTGCAACCTTTACTTTAACCGTGCGCTGCATCTCCTTGTACTGCTGTCTACTCTCGTCCATCCTCTCGGTGTCCCACTTCTTCTTTGCTAACCTCTTTCTTTGTATATACTCCTGCACTTCCCCATTCCAACACCAAGTCTCCTTATCTACCTTTCTTCCACTCGATACACCAAGTACTTTCCGACCTGTGTCTCTGATTATGTTCGCTGTAGTTTGCCAGTCATCTGGAAGGACCTCTTGCCCACCCAGTGCTTGTCTTACCTTCTTCCTAAATGTCATGCAACACTCTTCCTTTTTCAACTTCCACCATTTTGTCCTCACTTCAGCCTTTGGTTTCTTCATCTTTCTCACTGCCAGCGTCATCCTACACACCACCAACCTATGCTGTCTGGCTACACTCTCACCAACCACTACTTTGCAGTCACTGATTTCCTTTAGATGGCGCCGTTGACACAAAATGTTGTCTACCTGTGTACTTCTGCCTCCACTCTTATAGGTCACCCTATGTTCCTGTCTCTTCTGAAAGAAAGTATTCACAATAGCCATTTCCATTCTCTTAGCAAAGTCAACCACCATCTGTCCTTCAGCGTTCCTCACCTGGAGTCCAAACCAGCCCATCACCTCCTCATCATCTTTGTTTCCTGCGCCAACATGTCCATTGAAGTCTCAACCAATTACAACCCTCTCACTTCCCGGGATGTTCTGTATGACTTCATCAAAGTCCAACCAAAATGTCTCCTTCTCCGCCAGCTCACATCCTACTTGTGGGGCATACCCACAAACAACATTGAACATCACGCCTTCAATTTCTAGCTTCAGACTCATCATTCTATCTGATACTCTTTTTACGTCTAAGACATTCCTAACAAACTCCTCTTTTAAGATAACCCCAACTCCATTTCTCTTTCTGTCTTCACCATGATAGAACAACTTAAACCCTGACCCTAAGCTTCTAGCCTTGCTCCCTTTCCACCTGGTCTCCTGGACACACAGTATGTCTACCTTCCTTCTCTGCATCATGTCAATCAGCTCTCGACATTTACCTGTCAACGTTCCTACATTCAAAGTTCCTACCCTTAGTTCTATACTCTTAGCGTTCAATTTCTCTCTTTTCCTCTGGGCACACCTCCCTCCTCTCCTTCTTCGACCCACAGTAGTCCATTTTCCACTGGCACCCTGAAGGTCAACAGTACCAATGGCGGCCGTTGTTAACCCGGGCCTCGACCGATCCGGTATGGAATTCAGAGGTTTGATTCGCATATTCGTTTTGGCAAAAACCTTTACGTCAGATGCCCTTCCTGACACAACCCTCTGTATTTATCCGGGCTTGGGACCGGCATAATAAGACACTGGCTTGTGCCCCCTTGTGGCTACATTTGGCTCCCGGTCAAATATAGAATCAAATTTAAAATTCTTCTTTATAAATTTAAAGCTATCCATAACCTTGCCCCCCCATACCTATCTGACCATCTTCAAATTTCTATTCCCTCTCGTTACCGCAGATCCTCTTCTCCACCTCTGCCCCCCCTGCCCATCTCAGCACGATGGGGGACAGGGCTTTTAGCTGCTCTGCCCCCAAACTCTGGAACTCACTTCCTCCCAACATTCGTAACATCAATTCTCTTCCCACCTTCAAATCCCGTCTCAAAACCCACCGATTTAGAATCGCATTTTCTGTGTAACTCTTTCTCTTGTTTCTATTTATAACTGCATTTTATTTATTGTATTCTATTTATGATATCTCTATTTATTGTATTTGTGTATAGTGTGTTTGTGTGTGTGTGTGTGTGTGTGTATATTTTATTTATTATAGTACTGATGCTTTTCTGTGACTGTAAAGTATCCTTGAGAGCTTTGAAGGGTGCTTAAAATGAACTGTATTATTATTATGATGATGATAATGATGATGATGGTGTCAAATTTAACTTTGTACTCTGTTTCTCATGTATGGCAGTCGATCTCAGGTGTCCAGCAGGAGGTGACACGTCAGTCTCGGGCCTTCATGTCTTTTGAGCGGATGCCAGAAATCCAGCTAAACCGACGCCATACGGACCATATAAAGCCATGGCTCTGTTTTGCAACAATCAAGTCTCTCATAGGGAAAGGAGTGATGTTCGCCGTTATCCAAGGCCGCGTGGTGACCAGCGCTCTCAACATTGCTAACGAGGACTGCATCAAAGTGGCCACAGTCCTAAACAACGCATTTTACCTGGAAGATCTTCATTTTACAGTGGAAGGACGGGACACCCACTACTTCATCAAGACCAGCCTGCCCGAAAACGATCTTGGCGCACTGCGGCTCACCTCTGGACGTAAATCGCTGGAAAATGGTGTGAATGTGACAGTGTCCCAGTCGACAACAGTGATGAATGGCCTAACGCGGCGCTTTGCTGATGTGGAGCTGCAGTACGGCGCCCTGGCACTCCATGTGCGTTACGGGACAACACTGGACGAGGAGAAGGCTCGTGTCTTGGAGCACGCCAGACAAAGGGCCTTGACCAGCGCCTGGACCCGTGAACAGCAGCGTGTCAGAGATGGCGAGGAGGGAGTTCGCCTGTGGACGGAGGGAGAGAAAAGGCAGCTGTTGAGCGGTGGGAAGGTTTTGGGTTATGATGGGTATTACGTCTTGTCCATAGAGCAGTACCCGGAGCTCGCTGACAGTGCCAACAACATCCAGTTCCTACGTCAGAGCGAGATCGGGAGGAGGTAACAGGCCATCCGTCGAACTTTTATTTACACACCGAGGATCCTCGGAGATTCCAAACAGGTTGAAAATCCAGTTCCGCTTGAACGATCAATGGATGTCACCGACCGACCTGTCTTCAGAGTCAAAGATATACACTGAAAAGCCCCCATGTTTGCAAATATATTTTCTTGGAACACAATAAGGTGCCACAACGATGATGAAACAATCAAGTCAATATAACTGATTATATAACAATCAAGTTTTGATAAACAAGAAAAGCTTCATTATATAGACCAATGCCTTTTCTTTTTTCTGAACTGCCTTGGAACGAACAGCATATGCATGCAAGCCCAACCCTTTCACTCAGTCAATTTGGAAGGCGTGGCTAACCTGAATGCTATGTGTCATGTCGTCAGCCTGCGAGGACAATGAAAGCAAAGGCTGGCAAACCAAGCATTTCAACACCTGTCACGGCTAAATGAGTCGCCAAGTATTTCAACAGTTCTAAACTGTCTTGAGTAGTGAATAGAACAACCAAATGTCTACGGATCTCTCACAGAATTTGCCAGTAACGTTGAAACCTGGCACCGGATGTAACTTTCACCGTTGCTTTTTGTCCCCCATGGGCCAATATTGACAAGGATCTCTTGTTTCTCATGGCTGGAGCAATCAAACAGGAACTGCTGTGGACTTTCTTCGAGAGAGAAGAGCACATAAAATGACTATGATTTGTATGAAAGGAAGGAAAGGATAAATCTGTCTGAATATTTTTGTTTTGTATTACAATCAAACATTTTATTGTATTTACGTTGAAAAGGGCGGTGGGTATAAAAAATGAAGTACAATGCCTTTACACACTATAACAGGTATACCACTATTTCTATCATTACAGTCCCAACCCCAGTAATGGACTCTGCGCGAGATCCAACAAAATCTGACATTGTAAATTGCATTTTATTGTATTTTTTTCGATTATCTGTTTATTCACTTCACATGAACGCCGACACATTCTCACAACACAAACAGCTCCCATTAAGAAAATAGGATTGTGCCATGGCTGTTTATGGTTCTCTTTGGTTGGACTGTGTGGGAGCAGTTATGGTTCTGCGTAATAGTGATCCACTTATAAATCCAAAGGTTTTACAATTCAGCAAAATGTTGCTCAGTCTTATAATACATAGAACTTGTGCTTTTATTGGTCAAAGTTGGTAGTGTTGCTTGCCATAGAAACGTTGTCTTGGCTTTTTGGAAGGAGGCGGCAGATGTGGTTGTTATGAGTAGTATGTTGCTTCTTTCGATGTTTTTGCTCGTGTCTTTTTAAAAGGAGAGTGTTTCGCCATCAGTGACTTTGAGTAACAGTAATAAAGAATCGGTGTGTATGTTTTTCTATTGACTGTGTGTATTCTTCGGAGAGTTTTCCTTGTGTGTGCTTGTTTTCAAGGGTGGGAAAGGAAATCAGAATCATTCTGAAGGACAGTGTCTTTAAACAGAGCATTTTGTCATATGGCACAATTGTTATTTTTTTTCCCAAAACAATTGAGGCAAGTTGATGTGTTATGCATTTTACCATCTTTATGTTGAAGGTTGACAAATTCCACTTAACTGTACAACAATACTAATCACAGAGAAAGTAATTAATGTACAGTGTTTCTACGGTAAACAATAAATCATTTGAAACTACGAGATGTTTCTTTGTTGCTGCTGTTGATTTAATTTACTGGTTGTTTGTAAAAGAATGGTTCATGTAGGAAAATGCTGACACCAAACATCATGCTTTTGCAAACGTTGGAATGCCGTTGCAGCAAGTCCCACGATGAGAATGTATTATAAAAATAATTTTGTGATAATACTCACCATTAATGTGAATGGTTTTCTGCTCCTCGTGATTGGTTAAAAAATCCAGGCAAACAATCGGAATGAAAGTCAACTTGCCGGGTCCATACACGAAGTTACTGCTAGCTAGCCTGCATACTGCTCATTAGCTTCCATGCTTGCTTTCTGTGTCTGAAGTATATTGATGCTAATGCTAACGTAGCATGGGACTTGTCAAAGTGCTGCTGATATTCAACTGTTTCTTCGATTGTATTGTTTCATTGCAAATTAGAATCACGGCAGACTTGTCCTCTTCACAAAGGCGAATGCTTCTGTCCATTCAACCTGAAGTGTACAATATTTATACTGTATATATATATATATATATATATATATATATATATATATACAGTAAAGTCTCGTTATATCGATATTCAAGGGAGTCCCAAAAAAATATCGATATAACCGGGACTATCGATATATCCGACCCTGTTTGCATGTAATTTTCTGCGTGCGTGCATAGAAATAGTATCGATATAACCGGGACTATCGATATATCCGATATCGATATAACGAGACTTTACTGTATATATACACACACATATATATATATATATATATATATATATATATATATATATACAGTAAAGTCTCGTTATATCGATATTCAAGGGAGTCCGAAAAAATATCGATATAACCGGGACTATCGATATATCCGACCCTGTTTGCATGTAATTTTCTGCGTGCGTGCATAGAAATAGTATCGATATAACCGGGACTATCGATATATCCGATATCGATATAACGAGACTTTACTGTATATACACACACACATGAATATATATTGTCTCTATCATATTATATATATCCAGCATATGTATACTTTATATATATATATATATATATGGAAATATATATATATAAATATATATATATATATATATTACGTGTTGGTTCTTTTTTGTTTGGTAGACGAACAGTGAAGTAGGTCATAAACCTATAAATGCAACTCATTCACAATCATTTTTTATCACCCCTTTGACATTATTTTAGTTTTAATCAACAGAAAGGTAGAACGTGGAAATGCAACATGTGGACACACCGGCGGTGTGTCTCCCTTGGCTAACAAGAGCCACCTGGTTCAGACAGCATTTATCTCCACAGCCACACCTACTCATTGGCTGATCGGATTAACCCTTTCAAGTCTGTACTGCATGTAAAGCCAAGTTTGACATGTGATTGCCTATTTACACAACAGTGTGTGTGTGATTTCAACAAAATGTCAGAATGTATCGTTTCAAATAACTGCGATAATACTCACTATTAATGAGTGGTTTTCCGTTCCGCGTGATTGGTCAAATCCAGCCAAACTATCGGAATGAAAGTCAACTTGCCGAGTCCATATGCGAAGTTACTGCTAGCTAGCCTGCACAATGCTCATCAGCTTGCACACTTTCTTTCTGCTGTCTCTTGCAGAAGTATATCGGCGCGAACATAGGAAGGGGCTTGTCAAAGTGCCACTGAAATTCGACTGTTTCATCGATGATATTGTTTCATTGCAAATTAGAATCACAGGAGAACCTGTTCTCTCCACAAGGGCGAATCATTTATTCCATTCAACCTGAAGTGCTCAAAATTTGTCATATTTTTTACTCGTCCGCTTCTTCAAAAGGGGGCGTTCACCTGTTTCGACGTCAACGGCCATCTTGGTCAGTATCATCCAATCAAAATGGCTCTTTCACCCAACTGCAGCCCAAACAGGAAATGAACAGCAAAACATTGAGACTAGTTTTATCTGCGAGTTAGATGCAATCATCAAAAGAGAAATCTATGGCTCGAGAGCCATAGATTCCCGACCCTTGAGTTAAGGGGATCAGTTTCGCAGTTGAACACAGAACTCGAGCAGTGGCAAGAGAATCAATGTTATAATTTGCTGTTGGTTAAGTGAACGGTGTAGTTGCTTTATTAAATCAATTTAATCAAAATCTGATTGTGGCTATATAAATCAGGATGTAGTGACGTGTCTTGTTCTGTAGGCATTTCTTTGAGCAACATTCGGGCAGTAAGTAGGCAAGGTGCACTGTATGCTAGACAATCGAAGGGCACAATTTAGAGTGATCAATCAGCCTGCCATGCATGTTTTTTCGAATGTGGGAGGAAACTGAGAAAAGCCATGCAGGCAAGGGGAGAACATGCAAACTCCACACTCGGAGCTCGGAGCTGGAATTGACCCTCCGTACTGTCAGGCCGACGTGCTAACCAATGGACCACCAAGCCGTCAGCTTACTCAGACCGTTGTTCACCGCTCGGGGGATGGTGACCGATAGTTTGTGATTGCATTCAGGTCATTCCACACCGAAGAAGAGTCATTAACAGAGAACTGTTTTCGAAGGCTCTCTGCATAGCTTCTCTTTGCAATGTTAATTTCCTTTGTCAGTTGCTTTCGGTCGTGTTTGTACAGTGCTGGATCTCCACTCCAAATGCAGCCTCTTTCTCTTTCCTACCATGGCTTGTTATTGTTGAAGTCACGGAGGGACTTCGGTGGTAGTCACATGTCTTCACAGAAACTCTTGTATGATGTTTCAGTGTCTCTGTATTCATCCAATGTGCCTGTATAAGTTTCAAAAATGCTCCAATCAGTGCAGTCTAAGCTTTCTTGACGAACTAACTTTGCTTCTTTGGAAGAGGAATCTGATATAGTTTTGTTAGTGCACACAATTTGCATCATATAAGTCTCACTTTCACAAAAAAAGTATTTAAAAACAATAACATGGATGTTTGTTTGTCTCTCTCTGTGTTCCCTGCGATTGGCTGGTTACCAGTTCATAGTGTCGCCGACCAACAGCCCGAAGACTGCCAGCATAGGCTACAGCACAGACTGCAAACCTTGTGAGGACAAAGCGGATCGGAAAATGAATGCACAAAAATTAAAAAAAGTCATCTTTAATTTAGTGTGATCGCTGACCCGCATTACCGGAATGTTAGCGGTCAGCAGTCAAAGCTGTTGCGCTAGCTCTTTTATTGTTATTCTCATTCAGTTTGTTTCATGTACAATTTACCCAGGGCAATGGCAAAGAATGAGAATGTGGAGGGCAGAGAGACAGATTTTAATATGGTACATGTGAGCTACGATAATTAACATGTCTCCGTGTGAGGTTTATAATAAGGTAGGCGATGATTTGCATACAAACTCTTTTTTTTCTGTTTCGTTCGCCAATCAGGGCTTGCATATATTCATCCAAATCTAATACAATAACGACAATATGAGGAATACATTATTTTGCTAGCTTTATTGAGTGACTACAGAAAGGAGTTTAGAAAGCCTCGAAACAGTCCCATTAGGTTCAATACATGCTAGTACAAAAGTATCAAAGGCTTTTACACAAATATATAATGGTAATCCTCAACCAGTAATGTCTTAAACATAGAACTTGACCCCCCTTGAAACAAATATTACAATTATTCATGTGATATTATTAAAAAAAATCTCACCATGTATTGCCGCCACTGTGGACACCACAAAAGATAATTGTTGTAACAGTGCATCTTAAAGTTACGATTATTTTGAGGGATAGGCTCTTTGATGATGATATCCAGTGTTTGAAATAACATCTGCCCGGAGGCGTGAAACTTTTACGTCGGGCGTACAACTTTCAAAACCTCTCGACTTTCTAAGCGCCTTTCAA